>NC_143191.1:54210000-54470000 GCF_051530095.1 Phoenix dactylifera
AATTTATTTTTTTTATTGTAAGTCTTCTATGGAATTGAATATTCGCCTTATTTTTCTCCTTGTTATTCACTAGTAGGTGTTTACATGAAGGAATTGAATTTTAAGTTGAGGATGTGCTTTAAATGATGGTTCACATCAAGTCCTTTGCGAGTGTTAGATACTTTTGAGTCATATGAAAATAATGTCTCTAAATCCATGAAATTCATGATTATTTGTCATGCAGGTGGCTTCTGGCCTTTCAAGACTAGCTAGGCAGGTATGTCGAGCAAGAAGGAAGAGAAAGCACAGGCTGCAGCCGAGCGAATCAAGGCTGCAGCACTTTCAGCTGCAAAGGGTCTCAGCCGTGCTCAAGCTGAGCGGGCAGCTGCAGCAGCTGCACGAAATGTAAATGCTTATGGGCAGAAGGAAGAAGGGCCAAGCAGATGGCAGGAAAGGAAAGAAGCAAAGCGGCAGATGTATCTTATGAGTACAGAGAAAGCTGTGAGATTGGGAGAGAGGAAGGATCTAAAGGCATCAGTTTCCTCTGCCGGTGGCGCAGCCGCTCAATGTCAGAAGTGTTTCCAGTCTGGTCATTGGACATATGAGTGCAAAAATGAACGGGTCTACATGTCACGGCCCTCGAGGACGCAGCAGCTCAAGAACCCAAAGTTGAAGATGAAGCTCTCAGTCTCCTATGAATTAGACAACCCTGATATTGAGAAGGAGCTGCAGGATGAAAGGGGCCAGAAGAAGGAGAAGGGTGAAAGGAGCAGGACAAAGAGCAAGAGGAAACACCGATCAGGAAGTGATTCAGAGGCGGACAGCAGTGAGGCTTCTGTTTTTGAGACGGATAGTGAGTCTTCAGTGACTGAGTCTGACTATTCTTCTGCCGAGAGTAGTTCGAGCTACAGTTCATCAGATTCAGAGGAGCGCAGGAGGAGGAGGAGAAGGAAGCAGAAGAAGAGAAGGCACCGGAGATACAGCTCATCCTCTGACTCTTCCGAATCTGAGTCAGCTTCTGATAGTGATTCAGATGACAAGTACAGGAAGAAGAGTAGAAGGCACAGCCGTAGGCACTAGGCTGGTTCAGAAGTGTGTTTGCTAATTGCTATCCATAATATTTTAAATACTACTGTGTGGTGTTGTGTTCTGACTAATTTGGGCCTCTAGTAGCTGGTTTATCGGCCCAAAATTGTGTGTTTGGTATCATAATATGTTCTCTTAACAAGATGGACGCTTTCAAATGTGGGGGATTTTAACGTTAATCTTTCTCTACCTGCTTATATCTGGGTCAGTTTGGTTTGGCAATGGTTGGTGCTGCTCCTCAAAAATGCTAGTTTCAAGCTTCTTATCTCTGTGATTGTTTAAAACATTGCGTACGAAATTCCATTATGCAAAATATCATTTTGTTTTGGACTGCATTTATTATTTAGGCCTTACATCCATTTATCTGTTAATCCATTTGTAATACTTGTCTTTCTTTTATGGCCAGTGAAATACGATTATCAAAATCTTTAGTTAAAATTTGTTATTAGTGCTGCCACAACTTTTGTGCTGGGTGTTTTAGGTGTCATTTCTAGGTAACTGCTTTTGTAGCTCTTTAGCATTTTACCAGCTGATGACACTAATGATGGGGGAAAAGCAGTAAAAACCTGTTTTCTACTGATAGTTGATAAAGTTTGGTATTTTAGCAGCAAAATGATAATGGCAGATGAAAGCTATACGAGCATACATCAGTCGAGTGTGGAATCTTCCAAGGCTGCTCAATGCCCCCTCAAAGGCTTGCTTCTACTCATCATTCTCAATTATGTTTGGAAAGGCTGTATGTGGGTCATGCACTTGTGGTGTTTTTCTTAAAAAAGAAAAATGACAGGACATAGTATGCTAGTTCAGCATTACCTCATAGGAGACAAGTGTTGGTCTACTTAATGGCGATTGTGAAAAAGATTGTGTGCTCAAAAAAAAAAAGAAGAAAAAATCCACAGAAACTGGTGGCGTAGTGCACTAATTAAACCAGACAGATTTAAGGCATCAAGCATCTTGTTGTAAAATCTTGCACCAATATGGATAATTTTGGCTGAGACAAACAGCTCATTTTCTAGATGTAGATTAAACTGCAATTTACTTCTTAATTTTTGTGAGATAGCTTGCCCTCGATGATAAACTGCCCTAATTTTTGGTTGTTTGGTTTATTACAGAACAGCGTTGCGACATTTTAATTTTCGTAAATTTTTTTTAGAAAGACTGTCCTGCAGTCTTTTTATGAACAACTTGAGGGATCAGCTTTTTATGAACAACTTGTTCTGCAAGTGGCTTAAAGTGTGTAACAAGTTTTCAAGAGGGTTCTAGCACTTCCTTTTGCTCCCACATTGTCCCAGATTATCACCCTAACTGGAAGATTCTCCATATTATTTTATTACCAACCAGAGATATCGTCTTTATTGGGAACATGTCAGCTTTGTTACAGGGCAGCCGGACCCCCATCCCAAATACTTGGCTAAAAAACAGCTAGGAAGAAGATTTCACTGCTCATTCCTCATCAATACTATTGGAAGTTAGAGAAGAAGGCCACAACAGCAGCCATGAGCACCATGAAGTTTTGCCGCGAGTGGTAAGCACATATATGCCAATTGCAGACAGTATATAACGTTACTTATAAATTCTGAGGCTTCAAATTTTCCACCCTGATCGGATAGCAACAACATACTCTACCCAAAGGAAGACTGGGAGCAGAAGATCCTTCTCTATGCCTGCCGCAACTGTGACCACCAGGTCTCCCATTTTCCCCTGCCCTTTTTAGCCAATTTTTTCTTCTTATTTTATATGTAGTGCAGGGTGGCCCTGCCGCCTTGATCAATAATTGAATATCAAAGTATTTGGCTTTAATATTGAACTTGGATGCTGCTTATCTTTCTCATCAATCGTACTCTGTATATTTTATAGTACCGTAGAACTTTAAAAGCTATTTGTTATTTGATAACTATATTTTTAAAATGTCGTAGAACTTTAATGTATTTGGCAAACAAATAGAGAAAGTACTTTTGGTACGACAAAATGATCATAAAACACATTGCATAGTATTATACAACAAAGTATGATAAAATATCATATGTATTAATACTTAAATATATTATATAGTATAACATTGCTGTAATATAATATAACATTATTCTAATATAGTTAATATAATATTGTATACTATAGCATAATAATATAACATAATTTGATATTATATAATATAACATATCAATATATTATGATATAATGTAATATAATATTATATTTATAGTATAATACAATATTTTAATATAAAATATTATCATTATTATCATTATATATTAATATTTTATTAATATAATATTATTAGGAACTAATTTCTGGAAAAAAATATAGAGGCACATAATCATACGAAGTTAGTTAGGTGTGCTATCTGCAATCACCAACAAGCTATTTTCTTCCATGCTATTTCTTCTTCCTGTTTCATTTTAATTCTTATCGAGTTGATGTGTGGTTGTGCCAAATTAATTATCCCAAGGGATGTATGCTAAATATAATAAGTTGCGGCTTCCCCAGATGATGGGTTTAAGACAAAATAGAAATCAGAAAAAGTTTAAAGGTCAAAATTGATATATGTTTTCAGAAAGAGCATAAGAGGGTTTCGTACATGTTACTGAAGAAGGACAAAAGAAATGCTGTTAATGTGCTTCCGAAGAAAATCTCGGCAAGCTACTCTTCTAGAGTATTTGTCACACCTGAAGGGTGTGAGTGATTTTGCTTCCCCTAGGACAGGCCAAACTCTGCTGCATCATTAAAGATGATGGTAAATCTCTGCGGGAAACTTTTTCACTATTAGCTTAACAATGATACTATTAGCTGAGTTAAAAATAGCAGAATGAACTGTCATCCGATTCTTAAATACCCATAGGACAACATACTAATATAATCCCTGGTGCAATGATAAACCACATATCTCCAGCTACCCCAGACTATTAGGGGCCATCTTCTTATTAATAGGTGGTCTGTGGTTGGACATCTCGTATGGAATCAAAACTTCTACAGATAATCTTGTTGTAACTTGTAGTCCATTAATTTTGTGAAGTTGATGCTAGAACATGGAATCAAGTATACAATGGTGTAGCTTGATAATTCATGATGAATTTGCTTTAGTTGTTTCTGTGTGGGATGATTTTAGTGCAAGTTTAGCTGATATTGTATCTGTTCTGAAAAATTTGCAGGCTATCACGAGGGGGAGGAGGGCATGACACTGTTTTTCGTCTGCTGCAACCCAAGTTGTGGCCATAGATGGAGAGATTGATGCAATGACTCAAAACTATATCTTTTTGGCCACATGAACAACAGTTGTAATTTAATTAACACCAAGTATAGGAAGAAGAATAAAGATACAGTGTTTTGGTACTACTGAAACTGAATCTCCACATAAAATCAGTTGACTTCTTGTAACTTTTACTTTTGACTTTTCTCTGCTGTTGCTGAAACACAATATGTCTGATGATACAATGCATGACGGTTTTTCAGGTCAACCTCGTTTCCCTTCACCTTAGCTGTTGAACTAATAGGTTCGTTTGGTTCTAAAGCAAAGAGGAAATCTTTAACAAGAACTAGTAATGCTTGCGTGGCAAGCAGGATTCAGAAATCTGGACTGCTTTCCTTGATTCATTAGTCTGGACAAGAATCAAGCCTCTTTAGAAACTAAAACAGATCTTCGGGTCGGTCTCTAAGAGAGAGAGAAGTCACCTTCTCAAGTCACGACACTTTCAAAGTACCAACTTTTAGAACGTAACTGCTGATCACCAACTTTGAGAATAATTGCAAGACCACATGTGGAATAATGGTTCCCATCTTCGAGAGCTCACCAAATATAAAGATACCTTTTTTTTATGATAAAATTTAATGTAAATAGAAATATAATATAGATATAGCTTTGCAGCAACATGCGACCCTTGTAGTCTTATTCAGAATTATGGCAATGCATGGCAGGTAGAACTTTTTCAAAAAATACATTTGTACAATGCAGCTCTATGTATGAAAGACATTCAAGTGATATAATTTGTAACAAAGTGCTGCTTTAACTTAATAAAAGAAGCTCGGGACCAAAAAAGTGGACATAAACAAAGACGAGCCATGAATCCCCATCAATTGTAAGTTCGCATTCATTTACATCTTGTGTCACTTCAGCGATTTTACACCAACAAACTACTTCCATCAAAAGGATGGCCCAAAATATTTCATCTCTAAACAATGAGTTGTAACAAGAAGTGCAAATGTGCAAGTTTCAACAGCAACTGAAGCAAAATTTGATAATTTTATCACATTATCAAAGACAAACAAATCATAACTCCAATGAATATCTATTCCCCTGCTCGATGCACAACGCTGGAACAATGAACCTTGCTGTCCAAACCACATTCCTGATAAAAACCTTGTTCATGAATATTTCTTAATGTTGGAACAATTAACCTTGCTACTAAAACCACATTTCTTGATAAAAGACTTGCTCATGAATATTTCTTCCTGCAAAACAATGTTTCCGTCACAAGTTCAAACATGATAGAAGCCGATGTCATGAATCTTGTAACATCGATCCACATATCTCACTTGCCCACAAAGGTAGAGGGGCCTGAAACCAGACAGGCGGATCAGTCACAGGGTGTCAAAATGATAGGCTTTCAGCATGAAGTGCATGAGCATCGCATGATATCCCCTTCCATTCAAGAACCCCACCATACTTCACATCACCTTTGATTGGAATTCTAAGATACTGGCAGTGCAGGCGTATCTGATATGTTCGCCTGCTCTAAAGGTATGTCTTAACAAAATCTCATCAACCTTCATGTCATCATTTCTGCTCCTTTCAATTCCGTTCTCTTGGACTATGATTGATTCTGCTTCATGAGCTTCAGGCTCAGTAGGCTCCCTGAACTTCCCCTGCCCATTTATGGACAACACTTCGAAAGATGTGACCATATGCTTCACCAACGACCCACCAGGAAGTGTGCGCCCAACATCCGATGCGGACTACACTCTCCATGCACCGAATTTGATCTCCCATGGCCTCAACTTATTGTGATCTTCTTCCAACTTGGTGCATATCCAATGCAGAGAGCCAGATACGTTTTCTTGACCTTGTGATCGGTGAATGCCTTCACCAACTTCCCTGCAACTTTGTGAGATTTGGTTATGACCATCAGCCCACTGGTGTCGCGATCTAGCCGGTTGGCTAGATGAAGTTCGGATTGTACAGATACAGAGCCTGCAAATTGCGTGATTGGGAATCAAGAGTCCACAACCATATATAAAAGTGAGATGAAAGAGATGATAAGCATTAGATCAGCTGGGTTAGTCTAATTACTGAATTAGGTTCAGGTTCTTTCTAGTTAAACATAACCTTAACTTACCAAGACCATCAGGGACAAGTAAAGACGCCTCTATGTATAGGAAACCTGGGGTATACACATTTTCAAAACACCAGCATGGAGGTTCAGAGGAAATATAAGATAGAATTATTAATTTGCAATTATGTAACGAGCAAAAGAATATCCCGTAGGAACTTAAATAAAATTTTACGAGTTTCCAGAACAAATATTTGCATGAATGAGATCCCAACTATAGACGCGTGCGTCCAGAAAATATAAGTCAACACATGTCCTAGGTTGCAATATCTGAAAAAGTTTCAAGACTACTACATATTTACATTAAGAATTTGCATGCATCTTTCAATTAATAGCAGTATGAAGCATGCTAAGAAACACAGCAACTGCCTGTCACAAAAAGAAAGCGTCCCCCTCTTTTATGTCTTAAAATTAACTACTCTGTGAACAAGTATGTTATGCATTATTCTACTCCTGCAAGGATGAGTCCCTGAATATTGATTTCTTGCTCTTCCATGTCATATACTACATGGCATGCATCAGAACCGAACTTTCATTCCCGTGTTCGCGTAACATTCTCTCAATGTAGGCAAAGTAGTTACAAGTACTAAGCAGTAAACAATTATCATTGGTGGGAGCTCTGCCGGGCAATGACGGCGGTGGCAAGGTTCGGCTCCTTTGAGCTGACTGCTGGCGAGATAGTGCTCGAGGACGAGCGGCTGGTGGTCGCCAACATGCCCTCCGGTGTTTACTGCGAGGCCGTCCTCTCCTCATTCCCGTCTCTCAGCGGCGCCAACCGGTGGGACCAGCGAAGACTCCCTTCCGGCGGGAACTCTAGGCGGCAGGTACCCGACCCCCTTCAGAGAGTTTCCATGCTTGCACAAATGATTTTTTTTTTTTTTTTAAACTTACCTATACTCCTGGGAGAAGGGAAGGAGAATGTCTGGTCTCCAGTTGCAATCCCTTGCTCGAGCGGAGCTCACTTTGTGCGGATCTTTGCTCCAGGAACTACAAGTTTGATTCTCTTTGCTCCTTCGAACGCTTCTTCCATGGATTCTTTGATCCATTTCCTGTTCCTCCGATCCGTCTTGATGTCGTGCCTTCTTTAACTCTAAGAATTGATTATTCTTCATATTGATTATTCTTCTCGTGCTAATAAGGGTCGTTGCACTCCTTGATCAACGTGTTGTTGGCTAGGTTTTTTGTTTTCTTAATTTGTTTCTTGCCGAATTCTTTTTGTTCTTCTTTCTGGGAGGGGAAAGTTATTACTATAATATATCTGCTTTCCGTTCCTTTTCCAGTAATTCCTGTGGATTAGGCATTTTTATCGAAAGTGGGTTTAGTTTTTGATCATAATGCCAACATGATGTTTGGAGCTTCTGGTTTTGTTGGAATATTTCTCACATTGTTTTGTACTTCTTTAATCATATTTCTTCATAATTGTAGGGTTTTAGGTTTTGTTTCTCTTGTTTATTGCTGAAACCTTATTTATTGTTCTTATTTTTAGATGAGAGGTTATTTGCACTTATTAAAAATGACGTCAAGAAATCCTAAGCTTTCTTCTTTGGATTTTTAGGGTTTCGAAGTTTCTTGAGGTTTCTGACCGGTGATCTTAGCTACTAATGGAGGGCTCGGAGGAGGCTAAGGCATCGTAGAAGGACTGCGTTAAGGTTGTCGTCCATATCTGGCCTTTGATCACCACAGAGCTCCTCATGGGGTGCACTGATTGTGTCACCGTTGTTTTTAGGGAACCTCAAGTTTTTTCTCTCTTACCCTCTTTTCTATGTTTCAACACCTGAATAAATTTGGTCCTTAGTTGTATCGTCGATTTTGTTTTCTTTTCAATCCTTCAGAGAGTTTCCATGCTTGCACAAATGATTGTTCCATCCAACTAAGGATTGGAAAAAAAAAATCGACGATCCAACTAAGGACCAAATTTATTCAGGTGTTGAAACATAGAAAAGAGGGGACGAGGGAAAAAAACCTGAGGTTTCCCGGGGACAACGGTGACACATTCAGTGCACCCCATGAGGAGCTCCGTGGTGATCAAAGGCCGGATATGGACGGCAACTTTGATGCAGTCCTTCTGCGATGCCTTAGCCTCCTTCGAGCCCTCCATCAGTAGCTAAAATCACCGGTCAAGAAACCTCAAGAAGCTTCGAAACCCTAAAAATCCAATGAAGAAAGCTTAGGGTTTCTTAACGTCATTTTTAATAAGTGCAAATAACCTCTCATCTAAAAATAAGAACAATAAATAAGGTTTTAGCAATAAATAAGAGAAACAAAACCTAAAATCCTAAAATTATGAAGAAATATGATTAAAGAAGTACAAAACAATGGGAGAAACTTTCCAACAAAACCAGAAAGCTCCAAACATCCTGTTAGCATTATGATCAAAAACTAAACCCACTTTCGATAAAAATGCCTATTCATAGTAATAACTTTCCCCTCCCAGAAAGAATAACAAAAAGAATTCAGCAAGAAACAAATTAAGGAAAAAAAAAACCAATCCAACAGCACATTGATCAAGGAATGCAGCGGAGCACATTGATTAAGGAATGCAGCGGAGCATATTAGCACGAGAAGAATAATCGATATGAAGAAAATCAATTCTTGGAGTTAAAAAAGGCACGGCATCAAGACAGACCGGAGGAACAGGAAACGGATCAAAGAATCCATGGAAGAAGCGTTCAAAGGATCCTGTAGTTCCTGGAGCAAAGATCCTTACGAAGTGAGCTCCGCTCGAGCAGGGGATCGCAACTGGAGACCAGACATTCTCCTTCCCTTCTCCAAGGAGTATAGGTAAGTTAAAAAAAAAAAACAATCATTTGTGTAAGCATGGAAACTCTCTGAAGGGGGTCGGATACATGCCGGAAGGGAGTCTTCGCCGGTCCCACCGGTTGGTGCCGAGAGACGGGAACGAGGAGAGGACGGCCTCGCAGTAGACGCCGGAGGGCTTGTTGGCGACCGCCTGCCACTCGACACTCGTCCTTGAACACTATCTCGCCAGCGGTCAGCTCAAAGGAGCCGGACCTCGCCGCCGCCGTCATCGCCGGGCAGAGCTCCACCTCCTTCGATTCCGCCAGGTTCGGCGGCGATAGCGGGGTCGGGTACCCGACGCCCAGAGTTCTCGCTGGGCGGGAGTCTTCGCCGGTCCCACCGGTGGGCGCCGCTGCCATGCTCGGAGATTGGGCGGCGGAGACAGCAAAGGACCGGGGGGGTATTATATAACAAGATCTGGGGGAGTTGAGGTCCCTCATCTATTTTAGAGAAAGTTTTAAAATAACACTTATATAACAAAAACAAAAAAAATTATAGGAACACCCTACCCCTCTAGCGACGATATGTTCTAGAGACACCTCTAATTTGAAAAATTCCAAATAGATTCTTTAAATTTCCAAACTGTTTCAGACTTCTGACTCCTTGATTAGTAGACATAGCCTGCAGTTACATGTATCTAAAATGCCTTCATCCTCTTCAAAGTGCGAATGAATAAAGGAGTTCGGAGTGCTTTGAGACTTGTGTGGTGGATTATCTATGACTATAGGCGATATGCTAAGAATGCTTTAAAATCTATGTAGGCCAATGGACCATATCCTAAGAATGCTTTAAGATCTACATAGACGGATGAATAAAAAGGCTCAATATTTTTTGAGACCTATGCGGTGGTGATCCTTAATTATAGGCCATATATTAAGAGTGCTTTGAGATATGTGCAGGTATATGAATGAAGGTGTTCGAAGTGCTTTGAGATCTATGTGATGGATGATTCTTAACTACGGGCCATATACCAAGGATGGTTTGAGATTTATGTAGGTGGATGAATAAAGAGGTTTGGTATGCTTTGAGATTCGCACTATTGGTGATTCTTAACTATAAATCATATACTAAGGATGCTCTAAGGCCTTTGCTAGAACTTCACCTCACAAACAACTGATATGAAGGGTAGTTTGGTCACTGTATAATTTTATACAATTATGTGATGGTCACGTGTTACCATTCCATTAATGAAGATAAATGATAGGACATATTTGGAATAATTTAAAATTTTGGAGGATTTGTTTGGAACTTTTTTTATGTCGAGGAGCATCTTTGGACTATACCCTAAGTTGAGGCGGTGTCCTTATAATTGTTTTCAAAAAATAATTATATTTAACAATCATATTATACATATGAATTTAAGAGTATCTATAATTTTATTTTAAAAAGAATTAATCAATATTTTCTAACAATAAAAAGTTATTTTTATTCTCAAAAGAGTGATGTTATTATGTTTTTTTTATCATTACTTTGTCATTCCAGTTTCAAATAAACTCATTCTAGTATATCCGGATAAATAATAACCACTATAACTATTATATTAGCAATAACAATTTCAAAATTAGACCACCACAATGCGATTATGGTAGAATTTTGGTCTAGAATGGAAAGCTTAGCATACGTCAGAGCCATTGTTCAATGTTTTCACTCATGACGGTCGAGAGAGGAGTAGGGTATATATTCTATCATGATGATCACAATGATAAAGAAGGAAATGAGGTAAATCTGTTAATCATAGCAAGAGAATTCAGGTCGATTAGCTCAAATTAGCCGATAGCTTATGATATTCCGGACCTACATCTATTAGAAATCAATCCGAGATATCGACTTAGACTAGTCGAAGATGCAGTCTTCGATTAGCCTTGATCCCCTAATCCAATAAACTAGCTAGGTCAGATTGCATGGATATTGGTTTAGATATCGACCCGATGAATTGGCAGGTCTGTATTTGATCCCAAACCTAGCCATGTGCTCCACTGTATAATTCAAATTCCATAGTGGAGTTTTCATGTGGGTTTTGTGCATCAGCATTGCATGTAACCCAGCTAGTTAAGTCTATAGAGTTGGCAGCCCATGGGCTGCATAATCAATTATATGCACCTCAATATTTAGCCTGGATGATGGATTTTTCAATTAGTAATAGCCTCGAGTTTGAGCCTAAGAATGAAAGTTATCAACTGGTAGCTGAAAATACCCATTGGATTGCAATCTAATGACTATATATTCCAAATATTTAGGGAATAAATAATCTCTCTAAACAAAACTAGAAAAACGTATATTGCCGATCATGGACTACATCAATCCCTCAGAACAAAATTCAGCAACCTTTGCCCATAGTCTAGTTCTAACTTCATCGATATGAATTCTCTCTCTCTCTCTCTCAAAAAAAAAAAAAAAAAAAAAAGAAGAAAAAACTAAAAGACTTCATCAATATAAAAGTTATTACATTTTTGCGACCAAATCTGCTTCTTCATCATCAAGCAACACCCATCCACTGATATCTCCAAGGTCAGTTTCGTATTTTTCCTCCTCCTCAGCATCAAGCCAAGAGAGAGCGTCAATCTTTTCGCAGACGTCTTCGTCATCTCGGCCTTTCTCTTTAGCTCCAAACTGATGAAGGAACTTGCTCTCCCTTTTTTCTTCTTCTTGTTCTTTGCATGAATCTTCGTTCTTGGGCTCAATCCCATGGAGGACCCGGTCGACATGCGCCTCAAATCCCCTGGAAAACAGCGTCGGATTGCGCTGCGTAATGCCATCTTGCATGGTCTTTGCCGCGTCCCAGCTCGAGCGCAGTAGGCCGGTCTCGAGGGTCTTGCCATCAGGCCCGATGGCCAAAGACATAAAGAACTGCAAAAAAAAAAAATAGATAAGAAAAGAAAAGGCGAGGGAGAGAGAGGAACAATGAGCAAGAGAAAAATTAGCTACTTACCGAGTCCAAACTATCGTCAATAGATTCACAGGTTGGTGGCTCCATGGGGCTTCTTTGTTGATGGAAAGAGGAGGAGGAGGAGGAGGAGTTCATGATCGAAGTGAGGCGTGAGAGAGTGTTGGGTTGGGTATTTATAAGCCCCGGAGGCTGTTTACACTCCTTATCCTTTAAGGACAAGGTTTGCCATGAGTTCCCTCGAAACGAAAAAGCTTCAGGCGCCCGGCGTCCCGATTCTACGAGGAAGTGGCCCTGGGGCGCCCCTCACTCGATCGACGACCATGTGGCATCGCGCTATTCGGTAGATTTGGCGAGCTACAAGTGCGGTGCTTCAAATTACACCTAATCCTATTTGGTCTCTGCTTGTAGTTTATTTTTGATAGAATAGTAATCTTGACCTACGAGTCAGAAGTGTTTCCAGTCTGGTCAATGTCAGAAGTGTTTCCAGTCTGGTCATTGGACATACGAGTGCAAGAATGAACGGGTCTACATGCCACGGCCCTCGAGGACGCAGCAGCTCGAGAACCCAAAGTTGAAGATGAAGCTCTAGTCTCCTATGAATTAGACAACCCTGATATTGAGAAGGAGTTGCAGGATGAAAGTGGCCAGAAGAAGGAGAAGGGTGAGAGGAGCAGGACAGAGCAAGAGGAAACACCGATCAGGAAGTGATTCAGAGCCGGACAGCAGTGAGGCTTCTGTTTTTGAGACAGATAGTGAGTCTTCAGTGACCGAGTCCGACTATTCTTCTGCCGAGAGTAGTTCGAGCTACAGTTCACCAGATTCAGAGGAACGCAGGAGGAGGAGGAGGAGGAGGAAGCAGAAGAAGAGAAGGCACCGTAGATACAGCTCATCATAATATGTTCTCTTAACAAGATGGACGCTTTCAAATGTGAGGGATTTTAAAGCTAATTTTTCTCTACCTGCTTATTTTTGGTTCGTCTTTATTGGGAGCATGCAAATACTTCGCTAAAGAACAGCTAGGAAGAAGATTTCACTGTTGGAAGCTAGAGGGGAAGGCCACAACATCCGCCATGAGCACCATATATGGAGTTTTGCATGTATGCCAATTGCAGACAGTATATAACGTTACTTATAAATTTTCCATGAAAACTGTTTTGCAAGTCGTACTACTTCCTTTGCAAATGTATCAGTGCATATTAAATCTTATATTCATGCCCTTTATTAGATTAATTATATGACTGAAAGGTGATGGTCGATATCCTTGTGTAGATATGCTTTAAGTCGTTGAAGACCTGGATGATCTGTTAATAATATAGGGCCATAGGCTAAAATAATATCGCTTAATTGGGAGAATGGAAACATCGACCAGAAATAGAAGGTTGAATGTGCAGTATACCGTAAGTATGGGTACCGCAGGCATGATGGCTTAGCTACATGACCATTAAGTTAGATGGTCATACTGCAATTACAAACTTTTCCTTCTTGTTGCTTTTTTAAAATGAAATGACTCTGATATCCTCCAGTACTTATTTTTAGGCATAGAGTATTAATGCTGGAAAGAAACTTTGTTTATTCTCAATCCAAATTCCAATAGGCCGAAAGGTCGGCCAAAGATTTAGGCTCTATTTGGAGGAGCTGTTGGCGGTAGAGCTTTTGGAAGTAAATCTTTTGGAAGTAGAGCTTTTATAAAAAAAATATTTGATGTTTGGTAACTACATTTCTAAAGTGTTGTACCACTTTAACATGATGTATTTGGTAAACAAACTAACAAAGTACTTTTGGTATGACAAAATGACCATAAAGGACATTGCATAGTATTATACAACAGAGCATAATAAAATATCACATGCAATGATATATAAATATATGATATAGTATAATATTATTATAATATAATATAATATTATTCTAATATAGTTAATATAATATTGTATGTTATGCCATAATAATATAACATAACTTAATATTATATAACACAGCATATCAATGAATTATGATATCGATATAATATAGTAGAATACATTATTTATAGTATAATACAATATTTTGATATAAAATATTATCATTATTATCATTATATATTAATATTTTATTAGTATAGTATTTTTAGGAACTAATTTTTGGAAAAAAAATCTAGAGGTACACAATCGTACTTGCAAAAGTAAGATTTTTCGATTCTTTACTTTCTAATGCTTTTCTTGTTCAAAAAGAGAATAAAAAAATGGAGAAAGAAATAATACCTTGAACACGTGGCAAGAGAGAAAGCTAAGGCCAATTAGGGTTTCTTGTTTGTTGGGGATCCTGCAAATTTCTTTTATCATGCATTATGATATAAAAGGATACTTTCTGTAATTATATAATTTTATCATGGGTCTTTTGGTCTAAAAAGACATATTTTATAAATTTAAACAGCTTTTTGACGTGTGTTAAAAGTACTTTCCGAAGAAGCTCTATTTTGGAGCTTATCCCAAGTAGACGTTTCAGCTTTCTGGCAAAACTAAAATAACTTTTTGATTTTTTTTACCAAACACCATTATTCCATCCAAATGTACTTTTGAAGGATAAAAAAGTACTTTCTGGCTCACCAAAAGCTCTACCAAACAAGGCCTTAGTCCACAAGACTTGGATAGAGTTTACTTGCTTGAGGAGGTGATTGGAAATGTCCCTTAATTAATGGCCTTCTGGTTAAGGCAGCTAGCCTTAATGGGTTTCTTGCGATAAGGGAATAAAATTGTTAAGCCCAGTTTGTTTAATAAAAAGCTTATGACAATGTGGATTGAAATTTCTTCTCGATTCCTTGATAAAATGGGCTATAAACTTATGGGTTGAGTTAGTCCTGGTTGTATTTGGAACTTGCATAACTTCTAGTTTTCTTATATACGGCAGAGTTGCATGATGTCGTCTGTGGACTCAAATTCCAAGCCTGTTTATGACTCTCTCTCTCTCTCCCTCCCTCCCTCCCTCCAAAAATGCAGTGATAACACGCCACCATTAGGGTTTGAACCCTTGACCTCTCACAAGAGCAAGACCTTAGAGAGGAAGCCAGCCATTTGATTCTAGTCCAGCTGGCACATAAATACAAGCCTGACTCAAAACTTTCAAAAAGTGAGCCTCGGCTGAGTAGGATTTAGGACTCATGATTCTCTTCAATCTATGCTGTATTTCATATCCTCATCTGAATGAATAGTATTTCAGGAACCATTGATGCATGATTTATTCCTTCAGAAGTTCAGCTAGGCTTAAACCTTGCCAAGACTTCAGTGATTTTGCTTCCCCTAGGAGAGGCCAAAATCTGCTGCATCATTAAAGAAGATGGCAAAGCTCCGCGGGAAACTTTTCACTATTAGCTTAACAATGATACTATTAGCTGAGTTAAAAATAGCAGAATGAACTGTCATCAGATTCTTAGATACCCATAGGACAACATACTAATATAATGCCTAGTGCAATGATGAACCACATATCTCCGGCTACCCCAGACTATTAGGGGCCATACTCTTATTAATAGGTGGTCTGTGGTTGGACATCTCATATGGAATCAAAACTTCTACAGATGATCTTGTAACTTGTAGTCCATTAATTTTGTGAAGTTGATGCTAGAACATCGAATCAAGTACACAGAGTACAATGGTACGTCTTGATGATTCATGATGATTTTTCTTTAGTTGTTTCAGTGTGGGATGATTTTAGCGCAAGTTTAGCTGATATTGTATCTGTTCTGAAAAATTTGCAGGCTACCACGAGGGGGGAGGAGGGCATGACACTGTATTTCGTCTGCTGCAACCCAAGTTGTGGCCATAGATGGAGAGATTGATGAAATGACTCAAACTGGTCTTTTGACACACATGATCTACGGTACTAGCTTAATTGACACCAAGCAAACCAAGAAGAATAAAGATACATCAAGGTGTTTTGGAACTACTGAAACTGAATCTCGACATAAAATCAGTTGACTTACTGTAACTTTGTTTTATTTTTTACTCTGGACTTTTCTCTGCTGTTGCTGAAACACATTATGTCAGATTATACAATGCATGACGGTTTTTCAGGTCAACCTTGGCTGTTGAACTAATAGGTTGTTTTGGTTCTGAAGCAAAGAGGAAACCTTTAGCAAGAACTAGTAATGCTTGCGTGCCAAGCAGGATTCAGAAATCTGGACTGCTTTCCTTGATTGATTAATCTGGACAAGAAACAAGCCTCTTTAGAAACTAAAATAGATCTTCGGGTCGATTCTTTCTCTAAGAGGAAGAGAGGACACCTTCTTGAGTCATGGCATTTTCAAAGTACCAACTTTAGAATGCATATGCTAATCACTAACTTTGAGAATAATTGCAGGACCACACATGGAATAATGGTTCCCATCTTCGAGAGCTCACCAAATATAAAAATACCATATTTTTTTTTTGATGATAAAATTTAATGTAAATATAAATATAGTATAGATATACCTTTGCAGCAACATGCGATCCTTATAGTCTTATTCAGAATTATGGCAATGCATGGCAGGTAGAACTTTTTCAAAAATTACATTTATACTATGCAGCTCAATATGTATGAAAGACATTCACCTGATATAATTTGCAACAAAGTGCTGCTTTAACTTAATAAAAGAAGCTTGGGACAAAAAAAGCGGACATAAACGAAGATGAGCCATGAATCCCCATCAATTGTAAGTCCGCATTCATTTACATCTTGTGTAACATTAGCGACTTTACACCAACAAACTACTTCCGTTAAAAGGATGGCCTAAACAATGAGTTGTAACAAGTAGTGCAAATGTGCAAGTTTCAACAGCAACTGAAGCAAAAATTTTTCCTGAGGGTACGCTCTTACCAAACTCACGTCAGCCTTCATGTCATCATTAATTTCTGCTCCTTTCAATTCCCTTCTCTTGGACCATGATTGATTCTGCTTCATGAGCTTCAGGCTCAGTAGGCTCCCTGAACTTCCCCTGCCCATTTATGGACAACACTTCGAAAGATGTGACCATATGCTTCACCATCGACCCACCAGGAAGTGTGAGCCCAACATCCGATGCGGAGTACACTCTCCATGCACCGAATTTTGATCTCCCAGGAAGTGTGCCAGTCTTCTCCAGATAATCTTCTTTCCTTATCCTTTATCGGCTTTTTAAAGAAAATTTTGCATAAACATGTTGGTTTTAGAAGAAAGATTCTGTGAGACACGGGGCTGAAGTCGGCAGCCCTCGCCGACTTCAGCCCCGATTCATTTGGGGAAGGAGCCGGAACAGAGGATCGCGTGGGCGATCCTCTCCGGCTCCTCCGGAGGGGCAAACAAGGCAAGGGCGCCGCGAGATTCCCGCGGCGCCCCTCCTAGTCCATCCACGGCCGATTCACGGCCGTGAATCGGCCGTGGATCTCGCTTGACCGCCGCGATTTTCGCGGCGGAGAACCGTTACGATGGGGCTATAAAGCCCCATCTACTCCTTCCCCTAGGGCATCCCGAGCTCCTCCTCCTCCTCCTCCTCCTCTTCTTCCTTCCCTCCTCCTCTTCTCCGACCGGTGTACCCTCCCGACCGAGCGCCGCCCGGATCCCCCTCGCGGCCACCCCCTGTTCTGAGACCCATCTCCTTGGGTTCAAGCGTCGCCGCCGCCGCCTGACACCGGACCGAGCCTCCCTCGGCCGAGATCCCTCCGCCGCCTCTGCCACCGCCGGTAAGCCCTCTTCCTCCATCTGTTTTGGCCCCATCAACCGAGAGCATTCTCGGTTGATCTCGACCCCAGCCACCGCAACGACCGCCGGCCGCCACTGCGGCCGGCTGGCCGTCGACTGAGGGGTGGCCTCCGGCCACCCCGCCGCCGCTGCCGCCTCCCCTTCCTCTTCCGCTCTCCCTCTCGGTCTTCCCCTGCCGTGGGGGGGATTGGGAGAGGAAGACTACCCTACGGGCCGAACAGGGCCAAACATGGGCCCTGTTCACAGTGGGCCCGATCTGGGCTCGATTCACTGTGGGCCCAACATGGGCCCGAAAAAAAAAAAAAAATCCGAACCCGAAACCCGGATCAAACCCGAGAACCCGAACCCGAACCTGAACTGGAATCCGAATCCGAACCCGAACCTAAACCCAAACCTGAACCTGAACCTGAACTGAAATCCGAACTCGAACCCGAAACCCGGGACCCGAAACCCAAACCCATTAGACCAGTAAACAGATTATTTGCAGTTAAGCCCTTGGCAGTATGCTATTTCAGAAATAGGATCTTCAGTAATTTGTATTTGATCCCTATAGGAATGACTTATTACATAAAGGTCCCCAACAATAGTTATTTAGTCCTCTTACTCAAGTTTTATTATAGAACATTACCCTGTAATTAAAATTAGTCCCTGCAATAAATTTTATTGCATAAATGAACCAATTAGAAGCCAACCATGGGGGCCCTATTTAGCCGAGTCCGATATGGGCCCTATCAGGCCATGCCCATTATGGGCCAACTTTGGGCTCTGTTGGACCATGTCCAATAGTATTATTTTTGAATTTTGTTTAGTCTGAAATTAACAAAAAATGAATTAAACTTTAACAGGTGAACCTGATCCGTCTACCTGAAGTAGGAATCAAGCGAGAAGAGGTAAGTAACTTAATGCTTCAAAGTGCATTTCTCCAAATTATTTGGTAAAGTAATTTATTACTGGATTAAATTTTGAAATATGTTTTGTGTTTAGTAAAATGGGTCTGGCATATTAAATTTTATTTGAAAATTATATTATATGCTCTGAATTCCATGAAACATGTCTGTACAGTTTATGAAATCTATTTTTATATTTATGTATTCTCAGCATGGCTATGATCTGTTCTGTTCTGTTCTGGCCCCGCCAATGGGGATTATACGTTGGACCTGTCGACTTGTAATCTGTGAGGAACCGGTTTCGACACCGCGCCACCGGTGATTAGAATAGTGGTTTCTGGACACCGGCTGCCATCGGTGGGTAAAAATAGTGGATTTGGCACTTTGTGCAACCCATGCCACTGGGTTACGTGGCCGTAGCCTATCATGTTGAGATTCTGATATCAGAGTTTTTGAAAAATGATAATAAGTTTTGAAAATAGTATAACGATGTTATTTATGACATATTTCAGTTATTATCCTGTATTATGATTTGATATGCTCTGACCCCACTTTGGGGGTATTTTGTTGCTTACTGGGCTAGTGTAGCTCATTATTTTATTTTTTCTATTTTTCAGATCCAGAGGCTTGATCGCACGGGATTGGGGAGTGCATTAGATTTTCCGACGATTCCTTCAGTTATTAGTCCTTTAGTTAGTTTAGTTTGGACATTTGAATTATATCAGCAAATGCTATTTTAAAACTCTGTAAGACCGTTTTTGAACAATTTAAATAATTATGCCAGTTTTGAATATTTGTATCTGCTTTGATATGATCCGATGCCTTGCACGCCTGTGCGGCCCGCCGTGCGGGTGTGCGGCGTCTGCCGCGCCTCGGGCTCGGGGCGTGACAGATTTGGTGGTATCAGAGCTCAGGTTTAATATCACTAGGGATTGTAACTGAAACAATTATATTGGGCCTAAGTTTTAGGATTCGTAGGATCCGTCAGAAAGGTTGAGAGATGGGTAGGAACCAGATAAGGGGATAACGTTCATTTATTTTATTAACTATTTCGTATTATTCTGTTTGGATGATTTTATAACATCTATATATTTTTACTGAATCAGAATGCCGCCTCGTCGTGTCCGTAGCCTGAATCGGATGGTCAGGGGCTCTTGGGGAAGAGCCCCTACCAACCAAGCTGGCGAGGCATCGCATAGCTCAGGACCCCAGGGTCAATCAACTCCAGAAACTGCCGCCGGAAATCAAACCCGGGTGCTCGAACTGATTGAGGAGGTCGTTGGGTTAGTACGCCAACAGAGGCAACAACCTCAGCAACCAATCCAGCAAGTCGTTGATCCTCCGGAGCAAAGAAGGAGTATAGCTGAATTCAAGAGAATGGCTCCTTCAGTTTTTAAAGGCACCACTAGTCCTCAAGAGGCCGAAGCCTGGATAGAGGAAATGGAGAAAGTCTTCAGAGCAATGGAGTGCACCGATGAAGAGAAGGTTAGATTTGCCACCTATATGCTTCAGGACCGAGCTCATCATTGGTGGATGTCTGTGGAGCGCACATTGGCACCCGAGCAGGAGGCACTTACTTGGCAGAGGTTTCGCACAGCCTTCTACTCCAAGTATTTCCCTTCAAGTCGCCTTAGGGAGCTAGAGAGAGAATTTCTAAATCTGTCTCAAGGAACTATGACCGTGGATGAGTATGAGGCAGAGTTTGACAGGTTAGCTCGGTTTGCTCCCACCCTCGTCATAGATGCAGAGTCCCGGATGAGGAGATTTGAAGAAGGATTGAAGCCTCAATTACGTCGGGGTTTGGCCGTAGTGCACTCAACTAACTATGATGATCTGGTAGATAGAGCCAAGAATATGGAAATTGTCTGGAAGGAAACACAAGATTCAAAAGATAGAATACAAAAGAAGAGGAGCAAAGATGATGATACTCATAGTGGACAAAATTCTAGTAGGATAGCAAAATCTCGTAATAGGTCTGGGCAATCAGAAAAGCAAGGATCTTATGGAGAGACTATTCAACAAGACGAGTCTAAATGTGAAGCATGTGGTGGTGCCCATAAGACAGAACTCTGTAGACGATTATCTGGCGCATGTTTCAGATGTGGCCAACAGGGTCATAAGATAGCAGAGTGCCCTCGCAACCGGCAAGTATCACAATCAGATCAGAGGCCTCAAGCTACAAGAACCCAGCAAGTGCAAGGTTCTCCTGCTCCGGTTCAGTTTGCTCAGCCTTCTTCTCCTAAGCAACAGATAGGACGGAGACCGCATACACATGGTCGTATTTATGCACTGACTCAGTAGGATGCTCAGGCATCCAATACTGTGGTTTCAGGTACATTGCTAGTTGCTTCTGTTTATGCTCATACACTATTTGATTCTGGTGCTATGCATTCCTTCGTGTCATCTACATTTGTGCGAAAACATGACCTACCTTGCGTGCCGTTAGAGTATGATTTACATGTTAACACCCCTGCCAAAAGTGGGATGATTGGTAATCAGGTCTGCAAGACTTGTCCGGTTCAGATAGTAGGTAGAGACTTGCCTGCTGATTTGATAGTTATAGATATGTATGACTTTGACATAATTCTTGGTATGGACTGGTTAGCGTCACACTTTGCTACCATTAACTGCCATGAAAAGTGGATAAAATTTCAGATCCCTGGATACATTAAATTTAGCTTCGTAGGTAGTGTTGCCTATACTTTCCCTTGAGTTCTCTGCTATGCACGTTAGGCAGCCTGTACGTGTGGTTGATAGAAAGGAATATGTGTTGAGGAGGTGCATAATTTCTTATGTTAAGATCCAGTGGAACAATCACTCAGAAAGTGAGGCTATATGGGAACTGGAGGACGAGATGAAGGAGAAATATCCGAACCTTTTTGCAAGCTAAGGTATGTTAAATTCCGAGGACGAAATTTTTTTTTAGGGGGGAAGAATGTGAGACACGGTGCTGAAGTCGGCAGCCCTCGCCGACTTCAGCCCCGATTCATTTGGGGAAGGAGCCGGAACAGAGGATCGCGTGGGCGATCCTCTCCGGCTCCTCCGAAGGGGCAAACAAGGCAAGGGCGCCGCGAGATTCCCGTGGCGCCCCTCCTAGTCCATCCACGGCCGATTCACGGCCGTGAATCGGCCGTGGATCTCGCTTGACCGCCGCGATTTTCGCGGCGGAGAACCGTTACGATGGGGCTATAAAGCCCCATCTACTCCTTCCCCTAGGGCATCCCGAGCTCCTCCTCCTCCTCCTCCTCCTCTTCTTCCTTCCCTCCTCCTCTTCTCCGACCGGTGTACCCTCCCGACCGAGCGCCGCCCGGATCCCCCTCGCGGCCACCCCCTGTTCTGAGACCCATCTCCTTGGGTTCAAGCGTCGCCGCCTGACACCGGACCGAGCCTCCCTCGGCCGAGATCCCTCCGCCGCCTCTGCCACCGCCGGTAAGCCCTCTTCCTCCATCTGTTTTGGCCCCATCAACCGAGAGCATTCTCGGTTGATCTCGACCCCAGCCACCGCAACGACCGCCGGCCGCCACTGCGGCCGGCTGGCCGTCGACTGAGGGGTGGCCTCCGGCCACCCCGCCGCCGCTGCCGCCGCCCCTTCCTCTTCCGCTCTCCCTCTCGGTCTTCCCCTGCCGTGGGGGGGATTGGGAGAGGAAGACTACCCTACGGGCCGAACAGGGCCAAACATGGGCCCTGTTCACAGTGGGCCCGATCTGGGCTCGATTCACTGTGGGCCCAACATGGGCCCCAAAAAAAAAAAAAAAAAAAATCCGAACCCGAAACCCGGATCAAACCCGAGAACCCGAACCCGAACCTGAACTGGAATCCGAATCCGAACCCGAACCTAAACCCGAACCTGAACCTGAACCTGAACTGAAATCCGAACTCGAACCCGAAACCCGGGACCCGAAACCCAAACCCATTAGACCAGTAAACAGATTATTTGCAGTTAAGCCCTTGGCAGTATGCTATTTCAGAAATAGGATCTTCAGTAATTTGTATTTGATCCCTATAGGAATGACTTATTACATAAAGGTCCCCAACAATAGTTATTTAGTCCTCTCACTCAAGTTTTATTATAGAACATTACCCTGTAATTAAAATTAGTCCCTGCAATAAATTTTATTGCATAAATGAACCAATTAGAAGCCAACCATGGGGGCCCTATTTAGCCGAGTCCGATATGGGCCCTATCAGGCCATGCCCATTATGGGCCAATTTTGGGCTCTGTTGGACCATGTCCAATAGTATTATTTTTGAATTTTGTTTAGTCTGAAATTAACAAAAAATGAATTAAACTTTAACAGGTGAACCTGATCCGTCTACCTGAAGTAGGAATCAAGCGAGAAGAGGTAAGTAACTTAATGCTTCAAAGTGCATTTCTCCAAATTATTTGGTAAAGTAATTTATTACTGGATTAAATTTTGAAATATGTTTTGTGTTTAGTAAAATGGGTCTGGCATATTAAATTTTATTTGAAAATTATATTATATGCTCTGAATTCCGTGAAACATGTCTGTATAGTTTATAAAATCTATTTTTATATTTATGTATTCTCAGCATGGCTATGATCTGTTCTGTTCTGTTCTGGCCCCGCCAATGGGGATTATACGTTGGACCTGTCGACTTGTAATCTGTGAGGAACCGGTTTCGACACCGCGCCACCGGTGATTAGAATAGTGGTTTCTGGACACCGGCTGCCATCGGTGGGTAAAAATAGTGGATTTGGCACTTTGTGCAACCCATGCCACTGGGTTACGTGGCCGTAGCCTATCATGTTGAGATTCTGATATCAGAGTTTTTGAAAAATGATAATAAGTTTTGAAAATAGTATAACGATGTTATTTATGACATATTTCAGTTATTATCCTGTATTATGATTTGATATGCTCTGACCCCACTTTGGGGTATTTTGTTGCTTACTGGGCTAGTGTAGCTCATTATTTTATTTTTTCTATTTTTCAGATCCAGAGGCTTGATCGCACGGGATTGGGGAGTGCGTTAGATTTTCCGACGATTCCTTCAGTTATTAGTCCTTTAGTTAGTTTAGTTTGGACATTTGAATTATATCAGCAAATGCTATTTTAAAACTCTGTAAGACCGTTTTTGAACAATTTAAATAATTATGCCAGTTTTGAATATTTGTATCTGCTTTGATATGATCCGATGCCTTGCACGCCTGTGCGGCCCGCCGTGCGGGTGTGCGGCGTCTGCCGCGCCTCGGGCTCGGGGCGTGACAGATTCCTTTAAAAAAAGTCAGATCTTTTAGTCGTTTTTATTTTGTGAAATCAAAATATTGGGGTTCCTTCCTAATTTTTCCACCAAAACTTCCATTGCTGTAACCCTACCCTATTTCTTGATCACTCCTCCTGATCTATTCATGATTTTTGTAACATGGAACATCTGCTCAATCTTGTGTGATCTTGAGGATGATTTATGTATTGTTTGGAATTTATCCTAAATTTCTCATCATTTTTATCATTGTTTGGGGAATGTCCTGGAGCATCTGATATATTATTTGTATTTTTATGGATATTTTGTGAAGTTTGTTACTTACCTTGATTTATGTTGAAGTGGGCTTATATATCGAGATGTTACCAGT
This sequence comes from Phoenix dactylifera, assembly GCF_051530095.1. Lineage (NCBI taxonomy): Eukaryota > Viridiplantae > Streptophyta > Magnoliopsida > Arecales > Arecaceae > Phoenix > Phoenix dactylifera. The sequence continues at coordinate 54,234,250 of NC_143191.1, forward strand.
AAGATACCTCTCTTTGTGATTTTGGGTCAATCCGAATAAAGGGTCCTAATCCAGAACCGTCGAGCGGCGTGGCAGCCTCCCCATGGCTCCTGCCAAATACTGTTAGATTTGATCGCCTCGATTTTTATTGAATCATCTGTGCCCTACTCTGAGCATGATTCGATGAATTTTACTTTGATCGGACCAACCGGGGTGTCAGGCACTCCTGCTTGGTCAACACTATAAGGGTGTTGGAATTTAGAATTTTTATTTTAATAAAATTCTAATAAAAAATATAATTTTAGAATATTATGCTTTGAGAAGGATTTTCGAAATTAATTGGATCTATTAGTAGGATCGCATTTGCAAGTTAAGTGATGATCTGCCTTTTTTTAGATTCTTTATTTATATAATATTATTTTTACATCGAATAAATTATAAATAGCTTAATATGTGATTTATGAATTTTATGAGACAGTGATTGGAACGAAAAATAGATATGTAAATTAGAGTAATATTTTTGATACTCCTGTTATATTTATTATTTTTGCATCGTATATGCATATTTTGATTGGATTATGATACATCTATTATCTTATAAAAAAAACTTTGATGTGCATCAGATTTGGATCTCTCAGCCTGACTATGTTTTGAACACTGCCAATTCGAGGTTATGCATTGACACTCTAATTCTGGCCCACTCTGCAGGATATAGCTACGAAATTTTGGCCCACTCCATAGGTATAAGTATAGTATTCTGTCCCACTCAGTAGGATATAAGTGTAGTATTCTGGCCCACTCCACAAAGTATGAGTGCGGAATTTTGGTCCACTCCGTAGGATATAAATGTGATATTTTGGTCCACTCCGTAGGATATAAATGAGTACGGTTATGTTTTTGGCCTAGCCACAGGATATAAGTATGGCATTGTTAAAAGCTGTTTAGTTGAATATGATTTGTTTCGAATTAGATTTATGATTATATATATGAATATTTGAAAGACATAGATATTTAATGGATTAATTTGTATTTTGAAACGAAATTGATCATGTCTTTATACTGATTTATTATAATTTATATTTAAATTTTATGTTATTATATGAATTGTCTAGTTAAGATATTCATTACTTACTGGGCTGTCTAGTTTATTATACGATTTCTTACTGTTTTTATAGATCGGAAGAATTAGCTCGATCCGGAGTTTTCCAATTTGGGAGAGCGACTAGAAAAACTATGGCACAAGTTATCTTAGATTAAAGTTTATTTAAATTGATGTATTATCTTAGACTAATGTTACAATTTTGAGACATTAAAAGATGATTTAGTTAATAAAATAAAGATCACATATTTTTAGTTTAAATTATTCTACTGCATATTGATGATATTATGTTGAGATGCTTTACGGAGAGCTCTCTATAAGTATGCAATGGTTGTCGCGACCCCCGGCTTGCGATCTCGGATCGGGGGCATGACACGAATATAGTCATATGCTCCATTGTATAATTCAAATTCTATAGTGGAGTTTTTATGTGGGTTTTGTACTGCATCAAGTTTCCAGCCATATGCATGGTATATAATAACGCAGTAGGTTAAGTCTACTGAGTTGGCCAACCATAGGCTGCATAATTAATTATATGCACCTCAATATTTATGCTCGATGATGGATTTTCCGATTAGTATTAGCATCGATTTTGAGCCTAAGTATGAAATTTATCATTTGCTAGCAGAAAATATCCATTGGATTGCAATCAAATAAATATTCCAAATATTTAGAGAATAAACAAATCTCTCTAAACAAAACTAGAAGAACGTAGACTGCCCATCATGGACTACATCAATCCCGCTGAACAAAATTCAACAATGTCTGCCGAAACTCTAGTTCTAACTTCATCAACATCAATTCTCTCTCTCCCTTCAAAAAAAAAAAAAAAAACTAGAAGACTTCATCAATATCGAAGTTCTTTCATTTTTGCGACCAAATCTTCTTCTTCATCATCAATCAAAACCAGTTCTTTCATTTTTGCGACCAAATCTTCTTCATCATCATCAATCAACACCAGTTTTTTCATTTTTGCAACCGAATCTTCTTCTTCATCATCAATCAACACCCATCCACTGATATCTCCAAGGTCAATTTTGTATGTTTCTCGGCCTTTCTCTATAGCTCCAAACCGATGGAGGAACTTGCTCTCCCTTTTTTCTTCTTCTTGTTCATTGCATGAATCTTCGTTCTTGGTCTCAATCCCATGGAGGACCCGGTCGACATGCGCCTCAAATCCCCTGGAAAACAGCTTTGGATTACGCTGCGTAATGCCATCTTGCATGGTCTTTGCCGCGTCCCGGCTCGAGCGCAGTAGGCCGGTCTCGAGGGTCTTGCCATCAGGCCCGATGGCCAAAGACATGAAGAACTGCAATAAACAAAAAAGATAAAAAAGAAAAGGCGAGAGAGAGAGACTGAGAGGGGAACAATGAGCAAGAGAGAGTTACTCACCGATTCCAAACTATCCTCAATAGAATCACAGGTTGGTGGCTCCATGGGGCTCTGCATGATGCCATCCTGCATGGTCTTTGCCGCGTCCCGGCTCGAGCGCAGTAGGCCGGTCTCGAGGGTCTTGCCATCAGGCCCGATGGCCAAAGACATGAAGAACTGCAATAAAAAAAAAATAGATAAGAAAAGAATAGGCCCGCGAGGGAGAGGAACAATGAGCAAGAGAAAAAGGTACCGATTCCAAACTATCCTCAATAGAATCACAGGTTGGTGGCTCCATGGGGCTTCTTTGTTGATGGAAAGAGGAGGAGGAGTTCATGATCGAAGTGAGGCGTGAGAGAGTGTTGGGTTGGGTTTTTATAAGCCCCAGAGGCTGTTTACACTCCTTATCCTTTAAGGACAAGGTTTGCCATGAGTTCCCTCGAAACGAAAAAGATTCTGGCGGCCGGAGTCCCGATCCTACGAGGAAGTGGCCCCGGACCCCTCACTCGATCGACGACTATGTGGCATCTCGCTATTTGGTAGATTTGGCGAGCTACAAGTGCGGTGCTTCAAATTACACCTAATCCTATTTGGTCTCTGCTTGTAGTTTATTTCCCTCCTAAGGCAGTAGATTCGGGATCTAAAACAGATTTTCTATGCCATTAGAAAGCATCTTGTTATGAGTAGTAATCTTGACCTACGAGTCAGAAGTGTTTCCAGTCTGGTCATTGGACGTACGAGTGCAAGAATGAAGTTAGAAGGGAAGGCTACAACAGCAGCCATGAGCACCATGAAGTTTTGCCGCGAGTGGTAAGCACATGTATGCCAATTGCAGACAGTATATAACGTTACTTATAAATTCTGAGGCTTCAAATTTTCCACCCTGATCGGATAGCAACAACATACTCTACCCAAAGGAAGACTGGGAGCAGAAGATCCTTCTTTATGCCTGCCGCAACTGTGACCACCAGGTCTCCCATTTTCCCCTGCCCTTTTTAGCCAATTTTTTCTTCTTATTTTATATGTAGGGCAGGGTGGTCCTGCCGCCTTGATCAATAATTGAATATCAAAGTATTTGGCTTTAATATTGAACTTGGATGCTGCTTATCTTTCTCATCAATCGAACTCTGTATATTTCATAGTACCGTAGAACTTTAAAAGTTATTTGTTATTTGATAACTATATTTTTAAAGTGTCGTAGAACTTTAATATGTTTGGCAAACAAATAGAGAAAGTACTTTTGGTACGACAAAATGATCATAAAAGACATTGCATAGTATTATACAACAAAGTATAATAAAATATCATATGTATTAATACATAAAATATATTATATAGTATAACATTGTTGTAATATAATATAACATTATTTTAATATAGTTAATATAATATTGTATACTATAGCATAATAATATAACATAATTTGATATTATATAACATAACATATCAATATATTATGATATAATGTAATATAATATTATATTTATAGTATAATACAATATTTTGATATAAAATATTATCACTATTATCATTATATATTAATATTTTATTAATATATTATTATTAGGAACTAATTTTTGGAAAAAATATAGAGGCACACAATCATACTTACAAAAGTGAGATTTTATGATTCTTTTCTTTCCAATGCTTTTCTTGTTCAAAATGATGGATCAATAAATGGAGAAAAAAAATAATACCTTGGTCACATGGCATGGAAGAAGCCAAGGCCGATTAGGATTTCTTGTTTGTTGGGGCTCCTTTTTTTCTTCATGCATTATGATATAAAGGAATACTTTCTATAATTATATGATTTTATTATGGGTATTGAGGGGGGGGGGAATGGATCGTCCTGCTTAAAGTAGGGGATCATCCCACAACACCAACCAGGCAGGACCACAACCCTGCCCAGAACCGGCCCAATCTCAAACTCCGCCGAAGGCTCAGTCGACCTTGGTCGAACCTCCCCACTACTACGACCTGCCGTAACTCCTAATGTCTATAATGATGTCCCGAGCTCGAGCTCGGAACGCCCTACCGAGTCAGTTGCAAGCCAAAGAGCTCCTTCGACCGCGGGACTATTCGCCGAAGCGCCCCGACCAAGCTCGGGGCGCCCTTATATTCGCCGACACGCCCTAACTGAACTCGGGGCGCCTTTTATATTCGCCGCTATGCCCCGACCCGAGCTCGGGGCGCCCTTAATATTCGACAACGCGCCCCGACCCTTGAGCTCGGGACGCCCTACCAAGCAAAACCTCAAAATCGGAGAGGCTAGGCCAACCTCAACACCCGCTAAAACGACCTGCCTCCGCCTCCGCCGTGCGGAGACTCTCCGGCTTCTGCCAGCCGGTCTCTCTCTATCTCCCTCTCCCTCTCCCTCCCTCCCCCGATCTCTCTCTCTTTTCCTCCCTCAGCTCTTGTACTATGTGTGAACGGGCCCGGCACGGCACGACGCAGACCCATATCGACTCGTCCAGCCAGGCAACCGGTGCGGCGCCCGGTACTGGTTCCGCCGATGTTGTATATTAATCTACACCAATACATTCAGTCACCAATTTTTTTAGTGCAGGCCAGACATAAGACCCACATTTTTTAGATTGCCTATGTTTACATTATTTTTCTTACATTTTTAAGAAATTAGGAAACCAATAAGGCTTTCAACTTATTACTTGAGGCATATGCCTAGTTGCGTCAAATCCTGAATGCCTCTTACCTCTGTTATTTTAAAGATTGATCCCCGCTGCAAATTTCTATAAAATCCCATGTACATAAAAGAAACCAGACTGAATGTCGGAATTCCCATTAGAGGTATACTGTCAGTTTTAGTGTTCCAATCCCTTTATTGAAAGCTGAAGTTTTTTTCCTACTGTAATCTGTATCACCTCAGACTCCGAATGTGACTAGATGATTCTTAAGACTTCATATCCTGATTGATCCTTTGCAATTGATGATGATTTTTGATATCTTGTACGTGAATTTTCATCCCCCAACTCATCATAGGCTTTAGAAGTTGAGCATGAATAACCATTTTGGCATCCCACTTTGGTAGGCCAAGTTCTCAAAATGTTCTAGATGAGATTTAAAACCTGGATCTAAACCAAGCGATAGTAAGACACTTCATAATGTGAACTTTTGGAGGTAGTGTCCATATTTGAACTTCCATATGGACAGAAGTTCTATACTTTGTTGATGAAATTTATAACAGTGTGAAGATGAATATGGGAGACCTATTTGATGCATCCAGAGTCTTGATCATGGTTTATACGAGATAAAGAGGAATATTTTCCAAGGCCCAGCTGAGTAGGATTTAGGAATCATGATTCTCTTCAATCTATGCTGTATTTCATATCCTCATCTGAATGGATAGTATATCAGGAACCATTGATGTATGATTTATTCCTTCAGAAGTTCAGCTAGGCTTAAACCTTGCCAAGATGTCACAGAATATTTTTCTATCATGGATATATAAATTCATTCAAGATTATGATAATGGATGATAAAAGTTTTCCAGTCAATGTGACTTTTTTTGGATAGTGTTCTCTTCACCATCCTTATAGTCTTATTCAGAATCATGGCAATGCATGGCAGGTAGAACTTTTTCAAAAACTACATTTATACTATGCAGCTCAATATGTATGAAAGACATTCACCTGATATAATTTGTAACAAAGTGCTGCTTTAACTTAATAAAAGAAGCTTGAGACCAAAAAAGTGGACATAAACAAAGACGAGCCATGAATCCCCATCAATTGTAAGTTCGTATTCATTTACATCTTGCGTAACATTAGCGATTTTACACCAACAAACTACTTCCATTAAAAAGATGGCCTAAAATATTACATCTCTAAACAATGAGTTGTAATAAGTAGTGCAAATGTGCAAATTTCAACAGAAACTAAACAAATTTTTTGATAATTTTATCCCATTATCAAGGACTAACAAATCATAACTCCAATGAATCTATTCCCCTGCTCGATGGAAAATGCTAGAACAATGAACCTTGCTGCCAAAACCACATTCCTGATAGAAACCTTGTTCATGAATATTTCTTAATGTTGGAACAATTAACCTTGCTGCTAAAACCACATTTCTTGATAAAAGCCTTGCTCATGAATATTTCTTCCTGTAAAACAATGTTTTTGTCACAAGTTCAAACATGATAGAAGCCGATGTCATGAATCTTGTAACATCGATCCACATATCTCACTTGCCCACAAAGGTAGGGTAGGCTGAAACTGGACAGGTAGACCAGTCACAGGGTGTCGAAATGATAGGCTTTCAGCATGAAGTGTATGAGCATCGCATGATATCCCCTTCCATTCAAGAACCCCACCATACTTCACATCACCTTTGATTGGAATTCCAAGATACTGGCAGTGCAGGCGTATCTGATGTGTTCGCCCGCTCTGAGGGTACGCTCTTACCAAAATCTCGTCAGCCTTCATGTCATCATTTCTGCCCCTTTCAATTCCCTTCTCTTGGACAATGATTGATTCTGCTTCATGAGCTTCAGGCTCAGTAGGCTCCCTGAACTTCCCCTGCCCATTTATGGACAACACTTCGAAAGATGTGACCATATGCTTCACCATCGACCCACCAGGAAGTGTGCGCCCAACATCCGATGTGGAGTACACTCTCCATGCACCGAATTTTGATCTCCCATGGCCTGAACTTATTGTGATCTTCTTCCAACTTGGTGCATATCCAATGCAGAGAGCCAGATATGTTTTCTTGACCTCGTGATTGGTGAATGCCTTCACCAACTTCCCTGCAACTTTGTGAGATTTGGTTATGACCATCAGCCCACTGGTGTCGCGATCTAGCCGGTTGGCTAGATGAAGTTCGGATTGTACAGTTGCAAAGCCTGCAAATTGCGTGATTGGGAATCAAGTGTCCACAACCATATATAAAAGTGAGATGAAAGAGATGACAAGCATTAGATCGGGCTGGATTAGTCTAATTACTGAATTAGGTTCAGGTTCTTTCTATTAAACATAACCTTAACTTACCAAGACCATCAGGGACAAGTAAAGACGCCTCTATCTATAGGAAACCTAGGGTATACACATTTTCAAAACACCAGCATGGAGGTTCAGAGGAAATATAAGATAGAATTATTTAGTTGCAATTATGTAACGAGCAAAAGAATATCCAGTAGGAACTTAATAAAATTTCACAAGTTTCAAGAACAAATATTCGCATGAATGAGATCCGAACTATAGACGCGTGCGTCCAGAAAATATAAGTCAACACATGTCCTAGGTTACAATATCTGAAAAAGTTCCAAGACTACTACATATTTACAGTTAGAAATTGCATGCATCTTCCAATTAGTAGCAGTATGAAGCATGCTAAGAAACACAGCAAGTGCCTGTAATGTGGCAAAAAGAAGCCTCCCCCTCTTTTATGTCTTAAAACTACTCTGTGAACAAATATGTTATGCATTATTCTACTCCTGCATGGATGAGTCCCTGAATATTGATTTCTTGCTCTTCCATGTCATAAACTTTATGGCACGCATCAGATCCGAACTTTCATTCCCATGTTCGTGGAGCATTCTCTCAATGTAGGCAAAGTAGTTACAAGCACTAAGCAGTAAACAGTTATCATTGGTGGGTGTTTTCTTCTTAAATTAAAGTTCTAATGTATTTCTTGCAAGTAAAATATACAATTCTTACATTATGTTATCTGACAAAGAAACTGTTCTTCTCTGCCATTGATGAATTTTGCATAAAAAAGTCAGATTATTTTATTGTTTATTCCTTTATTTATTGTGCAAAATGATACATATTTAGGAGTTCCTGGATAATTTTGTCCTTCGGTCTAAGTACAAGCAATACACAGATATAAACCAACTGTCCATTGGAACATACAACTTATATTTGTTTAGACTACCAACTGTCTTCTTGTTAGATTCAGAGGCAAAATCATCATGCACCTATCTATCGAAAAAATAAATAAATCTAAACTGTTCTTGCAAAAGAAACATTTGTGTTTGTATTAATAATTAATTGGTTTTTCAATGCAAAATCCACCTACCGTTGCATTGTTTTTTTTTTTTTAAGTTACCTATTTAGCTAAATCATGAGCAAATGAGGAGTTGTGCATGATAAAACAGAGAGAGGTAGAGGAAGGTAAAAGAACCGGCGGAGGAGTATACCGCGGAGAGACGGGAACGAGGAGAGGACGGCCTCGCAGTAGACGCCGGAGGGCTTGTTGGCGATCGCCAGCCACTCGTCCTCGTACACTATCTCGCCAGCGGTCAGCTCAAAGGAGCCGGACCTCGCCGCCGCCGTCATCGCCCGGCGGAGCTCCACCACCTTCGACTCCGCCGGGTACGGCGGCGATAGCGGGGTCGGGTACCCGCCGCCTAGAGTTCCCGCCGGAAGGGAGTCTTCACCGGTCCCACCGGTGGGCGCCGCTGCCATGCTCGGAGATCGGGCGGCGGAGACAGCAAAGGACGGGAGGGGGAAGAGATGGCGGAGGGTTTTGGAGGCAAGAAGACTAGGGAATTGAGGACTGGGCCGGAAGGGCATCACAGTTTTTACCCAAAAAAATCTGGGGGACAAGCTGGGTCCCTCATCTGATATAACTTGTAAAAGCAAGTTTTAAGATAACACTTATATAACAAAAACAAAAAAGTTATAGGAACGCCCCACCCCCTCAATTTTTAAAGCTTGTTCGGTTGGCGGAAAATAGAGGAGGAAAAATATGGTCAAAAAAAAAAGAAAAAAAAAAGAGAGAGAGTAAAGAAATGTCTTTTATTTAGTTAGAGGTTTAAAAAAAAAGATAGACAGAAAAGTTATATTTTTGTGAAAATATAATTTCTACTCTCATGAGAAACATGGAAAAGTTACTTTTCCGTGAGCCGGAAGTCAAAATATTTTTTATTTTTTTCCAAAATGACCCATAGCATCAAATCAAGGATCCTTATTTGATCCAAAATATTAAAAACCTAATTTTTATTAAGAATATAATAGAAATTATACATAATTTTTTTCAAAAAAGTGGATGGTCAACCAAATATAAATATTCTGAAAATCTATCAATTTTTTATGGTCAACCAAACATGCCAAAAGTAATTTTCAAATCATTTTCTTTCCAGAATGCTTACAAAAAATTATATTCCTATGAGAAAAAAATGCTTCTCGTAAACCAAACGAGCCCTTAAATTATAATAAGGATGCTTTGAGATTCGTGCGGGTAGAAAGAGAATCCCCCTGTCAACTGACAATATGTTCTAGAGACTTTAAATTTCCAAACTACTACGAACTTCTGGCTCCTTGATTAGATCCTGCACTGTATAATTCAAATTCCATACTGCATAAGTAATTATATGCACCTCAATATTTAAGCTCGATAATGGATTTTCCAATTATTTATAACGCCAAGTTTGAGCCTAAGATTGAAATTTACCAATTGGTAGCAGAAAATATCCTTTAGATTGCAATCTAATTATGAATATTCCTAATATTTAGAAAATAAATAAATCTCTCTAAACAAAACTAGCTAGAATAGCGTTATTATATTGCCCATCATGGACTACATCAATCCCTCTGAACAAAATTCAACAATCTTTGCCCAAACTCGAGTTCTAACTACATCAATATCAATTCTCTCTCTTCAAAAAAAAAAGAAGAAATAACTATAAGACTTCATCAACATCGAAGTTCTTTCATTTTTAAGATCAAATCTTATTCATCATCATCATCCAACACCCATCCAATGATACCTTCAAGGTCAATTTTGTATGTTTCCTCCTCCTCAGCTTCAAGACAAGAGGGAACGTTAATCTTTTCGCTGACGTCTTCGTTATCTCGGCCTTTCTCTTTAGCTCCAAACCGATGAAGGAACTTGCTCTCCCTTTCTTCTTCTTCTTCTTCTTTGCATGAATCTTCGTTCTTGGGTTCAATCCCATGGAGGACCCGGTCGAAATGCGCCTCAAACCCCCTGGAAAACAGCTTCGGATTTCTCTGCGTAATGCCATCTTGCATGGTCTTTGCCGCGTCCCAGCTCGAGTGCAGTAGGCCGGTCTCGAGGGTCTTGCCATCAAGCCCGACGGCCAAAGACATGAAGAACTGGAAGAAAAAAAGAAAAGAAAAAGGCGAGAGAGAGAGAGAAGAACAGTGAACAAGAGAAAAAGTAGCTACTTACCGAGTCCAAACTATCCTCAATAGGATCACTGGTTGATGGCTCCATGACCATGGGGCTTCTTTGTTGATGGAAAGAGGAGGAGGAGGAGTTCATGATCGAAGTGAGGCGTGAAAGAGTGGATGGGTATTTATAGTAACCCCCGGCGGCTGTTCCACGACCATGTGGCATCTCGCTATTCGCTATTCGCTATTCCGTAGATTCGGATGGGTACATGAATGGTGAGGGGGTACATGAATGGTGAGGCTCTCCGCGGCACCTTTCTCTGGCTATTGGCTACTGCTCTTGAGGGCTCGTTTGGTTCGCAGGAAGTATTTTCCCTCCTAGGAATATGATTCCTGGGAATCAGATTCCTAGGAAGAGGATACCTAGGAAAGTACTTTTGGCATGTTTGGTTAACCATGGGAAAGTGACAAATTTCCAAAGTGCTTATGTTTGGTTGACCATCCACTTTCCTAGGAAAGTTATGTATAATTCCTATTATGCCCTTAATAAAAATTAGGTCTTTAATACCTCTTTAATGCTTCTTTAATGCTGAAGGGTCTTTTTGGGAAAAAATAAAAAAGGAGTGATTCTCACCTCATGGAAAAGTAACTTTCCCATGTTTCTCATGGGAAAGACTTTCCCATGAAATGTGGGAATCATATTCCCATGGGAATACAACTTTCCCATCTCTCTCCTTTGAAAACTCCAACCAAACAAGAGGCATTTCATTACTTTCCCGTTGACCACACTTTTCCCCCTTCTTTTCCTGCGAACCAAACAAAAGCTGAAAGTCATAGTTATCTGGACCTAGGGAATCACTTGAAAGATTAGTGGCCCATGAGCTGTAGCCTGACGTTAATTGAATTTAATACTACGATTGATATGGCAATCACAGAGTTTTTTTTGGTCAAGTCCCCCGACCCGTCTCAAACTCCGAATTTTTTAGATCAAGTCCGAATTATATATGGATCCGACTCGAATGATCTGTTGGGTCAAAAATTGTAGCCGTGGACCTTATCCGACCCGACCTGATCTTTAAATGGGTTGGGTCAGGATCCAAAATTAGAATCCGAACAAGAAATCAAGTTGGATCGGGATCACTTAAGATCCGGCCTAGTTGCACCTCTAGTACCGTCGAAAAATCTATATGGTGTTTGATACCGATTCTGCCGAGTTTAGATTCAAAGGTTTGGCACTCAAGTTGGCAAGGTTACATCTGGAACTTCGAAAGCAACCTATTATAAAGAAGTTTTCTTGTTTGGCTGGTATGGAGGCTACGAGTCTTTTGTGAATTGACATCTTGTTCTAAAAAGAACAAAAAAACTTTTGATAGCTTTTGGTTTTTATGGATTCCTAACGTGGAGCTTGATTGTTTCTAAACATAGAATTTATGGCGATTGCTGCTCTAGTTTTACACTATCAAACTTAATTATTTAATCTGGTGAGGTTATAGCCGCCTCAACCGGCATTTGTCAAACATGGCAAAGCATCAGCCCTCTAATTTTAGAAGCAATCTTAGACCTGTCGATCAAATAGGAGTCCGACACCAAATTAATGTGATTTGGGTTACCCTCTATTTGATCCAAATTATCAATTTATTGATGCAATTAAACTGTTTATTAATATACTGGGTTTAGATTCAAAGGTTCGGCACTCTCGACTCGGCTTGACTTTGTTAACTAATTCGGTCGGTTTGACAGCGCTACAGCTTGAACTTCGAAAGCAACCTATTATCGACCAATTTAATATTGTATAAATAAATTGTATTGATCATATATAAATTAAGTTATATTTATAAAATAGCGTAGAGAATAATTTGAATTGGCTGTTTACATCCCGACCCAACGAGAAGATTTTGACCTGACCAAAACTATTGCCAACCCACGGTTTTTCCTGGTTCAGACTTCAGACCCATTAACTTGGACCGGTTTAGCTTTCTCGGGTGAGACTCGCTTTGGTTCGATGTTGGATCTCGGTCGGACCGTCGTCGTTATACCATTAGCCTATTACTTGGTGCACCCCACCCACCCCCCTCCTCTCTCTCAGGCTTGAGAACGGCGCCAGTCTTCTCCAGGTAATCTTCTTCCCTTATCCTTTCCCTTATCCTTGTTGTTTTTTTTAAAGGAAAAATTCGCGTAAACATGCTGTTTTTAGATGAAAGATTGCTCTCAAAAAAGTCCGATCTTTCGGTCGTTTTTATTCTGTGAAATCGAAATATTGGGGTTCCTTCCCACTTTTCCCACCAAAATTTCCTTTGTTGTAACCCTAGCCTATTTCTTGATCACTCCTCCTGAATCCTGATCGATTCATGATTTATGTGAATAACCTGGAACATCTACTCAGTCTTGTGTGATCTTGAGAATGCTTTGGGAATTGTTTGGAATTTATCCTAAATTTTTCAGCATTTTTATCGATGTTTGGGGAATGTCCTGGAACATCTGATATATTATTTGTAGTTTTATGGATATTTTGTGAAGTTTGTAACTTACCCTGATTTATGTTGAAGTGAGATTATTTATCGAGATGTTACCCAGTCTTTATTTTTCTTCTGAATTTTTTCTCAAGTACAAGCTTCCACCCTGAGGGAATTTATCCCAAGTTCCCACTTTGTGATTATGATCACAGAAGCTTTTGAAGTAGGATTATTATTCAATATGGTGTTCTTTTTGCTTAAAGAAGCTTTTCTTTCCCTTCTTTTCCTTGTGTTTTATTTGTTCCATGGAAAGCACCACTCTTACTTTGCTCATGTGAAGAAGATTACTCATGTAGGTGCTCTACTAGGTACAGTAGTACCATTATTAAAGTCTTTGAGGTAAAGGAGTTGCAGGTAGTTTGTTCAGGTTTCATGGGTTCCCATGTGATAACACCCGAAGATGTACTTGAATCACTAATGAATGATGGCACTATTGATGCTATTAGACTGAAGATTATAAATCAGCTAAAGGCCAATGTATGTATATCAACACCCAACTTTTTTTTGTTATCTAAATTCGGTATTTTTATGCGAAAAAAAATGATACATTTGTTTCTTTCCTGTGAGTGCAAATGTGCTTCCAGACCAAAGATAGAACTTATGCCAAATAAAAGCGTTTATAGGTGTATTCATTTGTTTTTGTTTGCATTATCATCCAATTATGAGCTATTGTCAAGGTGACTTGCTGCCAGTATATGGTGTAACTGCAATACTCCTGTTCTGAATATGATGTTTTTTATATATGATCTGTTGTGTGGTTGCTCTAATTTTGGTTATTATACTTTATATTTTCTGGAAATTATTGTTTTTTTTTATTTGTGAGATGAGACAACTCTAGGTTGGTTTAATGTGACCCAGTTGATTTTTATCTTGTTTTATATTATGAAAATGGGCAATTCTGTTCTATATTAATAGCCTGCAAAGATTATTGTCATAAAGGCCACACATTGACCTCTGAAATTCCTGTGCATCAGATTTTGTTAGAGAATGAGAAAATTAATCGAGCCAAGCCGCACATACGCACATACACGGAGAGTGAGGGAGTGTAATTGAAAATGTCTTGTGGCAACCTCCTGTGTCTTGGTGGTAAATTATTGTGATACATGGTTGTTGGGGGGAAAACCCAAGTCATTCCTCCTCAGAGGTGATCGGCCAAAGAGCGCCGACCAGAGAGGCGCTCGACTAGAAAGCGCCGACCAGAGGCGCTCGACCACAGAGCGCCGACCAGAGAGGCGCTCGACCACAGAGCGCCGACCAGACTCGATTAGAAAGCGCCGACCAGAGAGGCAACCCCGCCACAGGACACTCCGCTAAGCAACCAGCTCGGCTCGGCACCCGTGCCGGACCCGTGCCTTAGCCAAATATCCAATCTCCGCCTAACCCTCTAAAGGATTTGACAACTAAATACATGACTCCACTACAATCTGCCACCATCTCCAAGTCATCAAGGCACAAGATCTCCGCAGGCATTCGGCACGCCCTATCATTAATGCATGAGACCCCCTCAGGCCTCCGATGCACTCCGTCATTAAATGAACACGGCTCAAGGTGATCTCCGGATCACTGAACCATCAAAGCGCATGGCTCTTCCTGACCACCGGTTCACTCAGCAATCAATGCACTTGCCATCTACGAACCCCAGGCCCACCACGGCCGGCGGTTCAACCACCCCAACGGGTCCGATCAATCGTGACAACTCCTTGACTCCGGCCTGATCCGGCCTTATTCTCTACAACGCCATTAATGAGCATGATCGTGCCCAATTATCACGAAAGAAGACAAATCCCCTTGCCACCTCCCAGGTAACGTGATACCTTTCTATAAAAGGGAACCTGGGGGGAAAGAAAAGGGGACGGACACAGATACACACAAAAAAGAGAGAACAAACATTCTTCTCCTTTACTCCCCCCACATATCAGCCCCCTCTGACTTAAGCTTCGGAGGGCCGGCGCCGGGAAGCCCGGCCACCGGCTTTCTTGCAGGATTCCCCAGGAGGACGCCACCCGTCGACGCACCGCCATCCACCGTCCCGGCAGCGGAGCTCCTCTCCTCTCGGTTCGCGGCAGCCCCCGGGTCCAATTTCCAGCAACAGTTGGCGCTAGAGGAAGGGACCGAGTTGCTGCCATGAAACTAAGAAGTAAGGGGGCTTCCAATGCCTCTCGACGTCCTCCACCTAGTCCTGGACACTCTGTCCAGAACTCGCCGCCTCCGGCCGAGTCAACCCCTCAAGTTCGGCCGGAGCAGTTTGATGCCCTGGTGCAACAGGTGCAGGCCTTGGCTACCGCTGTCCAAGGCTTGCAACCCAGGGGCATCCCGACGGCACCGCTTCCTCCGGCTCCAGTTCAACCGGAGCCCCCTACAAGCGGGCTTCCCCTTCGAGGTCAGGACTCTCAAGTCCAGGCCTCCCTCTGGAGAGAACGCCCAGTTAGAGGCCCTGGTGGCTGGCCACAACCCTCGGAGGCTGAGTCGGTTCCAGGGCAACTTGCACCAGAACAAACCGCTGCAGCGATCCTCCAGAATGATGAACTCGACAAGAAGGTCGAGAAGCTGGAGCGCCAGATCCAGGCACTCCACGGAAGGAAATCGGGACGTGATGGTGACTTCGAGTTCACCACGAAGTCCCCCTTTTCCCAGGAGATTGAAGACGAGCCGGTCCCGCCGCGGTTCAAGATGCCCCAGGTGGAGCCTTACAACGGCAGGGCCGACCCCCTTGACCACCTGGATAGTTATCGGGTCTTAATGGCCCTACAAGGAGCCTCGGAGGCCATGATGTGCAAAGCTTTTCCAGCGACACTCCGAGGACCGGCCCGGCTTTGGTTTACCGGGCTGAAGCCGAGTATCGTCTCCTCTTTTGAGCAGCTCGGCAAGCAGTTCGCCGGCAATTTTGCCGCCAGCCAGCCCCAGCGGCGGACATCGGACTCCCTCCTTGACATCAAACAAAAGGAGGGAGAATCCCTCAGGGAGTATTTGGACCGGTTTACCGCCGCGACATGGGAAGTCCGGGAACTTGACCAGTCAATCGCCATGTCAGCACTAAAGACTGGAGCCCGGTCTTACAGGTTCCTCTTCTCTATCGAGAAGAATTTTCCTGCAGACCTCACCGAAATGCTTGTTCGGGCGCGGAAGTACGCCAAGGCTGAGGAAGCCGTGGCTGTTAGGCGGAGCGGGGCCGAGCAGACCTCCAAGAAACAGAAAAGACGTCGCGAGGAGCGTGGCCAGCCCAGAAGCCCGTCCCCGCGCCGAGCTAAAAATCCGCCCCGCTTGAAGAGTCCACCCCGACTACGGGGACCGCCTCAGCAGAGGTCACCACTCCGTCCAAGGTTTCCACCACGGGCCCGTGCACCTGAAGGGAGGTATGAAAACTACACTCCCCTCACCGCTCCTCGGGCCGAAATCCTCATGGAGATTGAGGGCCAGGATTACATCCGGCTCCCACCTCCGAAACGAGACCCCGGAGCTCGGCATGATCCCCGGAAGTATTGCCGTTTCCATCGGGATCACGGCCATGATACTGAGGACTGCTATCAGCTCCGGAACGAGATCGAAGTGCTCATCCGCCGAGGGGTGCTCGATCGATTCGTGCGAGGCCGGCGCGAAGAAAAGAAGCCAGCCGAAGGAGCCGCACGGCCTGAAGGTTCAAATGCCAACAGGCCCATCGCCGGCACCATCAACACCATCCGAGGCGGGGTCTCGGTTGGAGAAGCTTCAGGGGAAGGAACCTCCTCGAAGCGCCAGCGCGCCTCGGAAGCCATTTCTTTCTCAGACGATGATTTGGAGGGAGTCGAAACTCCCCACGATGATGCCGTGGTCATCTCCATGATCATAAATAGATTTGATGTAAAACGCATCTTGATCGATAATGGAAGCTCGGCGAATGTTTTGTATTTTGATGCCTACTGTAAAATGGGGATGACAGGAGAGCAACTACGGAGGATGAATGCTCCGTTGGTTGGATTTACTGGGGATTCAGTCCCAGTAGAGGGCGAGGTCGACCTCCTGGTCACGGTCGGGCTCGCCCCCCGTGAAAGTACCGTGGGGATGAGCTTCCTTGTGATACGCGTACCCTCGGTCTACAATGCCATTCTCGGAAGACCGGGTCTCAACGCCCTCCGAGCGGTAGTCTCGACTCGCCACCTGCTCATGCGATTCCCCACCAGCCAAGGAGTTGGCGAAGTTCGTGGGGACCAAACGGTAGCAAGACGATGCTACATGGCGACCCACGAGGCGAAACGACCAGCTGAGGTGCCTGTCCCAGCAACCGACCAGCCTTCAACTAAAACTCTGGAGGCACGGGTCAACCCTCAGAAAAAGCGGGTAGAGCCTAGTGAGTTACTAATCCAAGTTCCTTTGCGCGAAAACTTTCCCGAGCTAACCGTGCAGGTCGGCTCTGGCCTCAATGAGTGCGAAAGGGATCGCCTTGTCAACTTCTTGCGAGACAACCTGGACGTCTTCGCATGGTCGCCCGCGGATATGCCGGGGATAGATCCAGAGATCATGGTCCACCGGCTCCAAGTAAAGCCAACCTGCAAGCCCGTGCGACAAAAGAAGCGAGGCGCCGCCCCTAAACGACAACGAGCAGCAGCCGAGGAGGTTGACAAACTCCTCGAAGCTGGCTTCATCCGAGAAATATCCTACCCGGAGTGGCTCGCCAATGTGGTCCTCGTCAAAAAAGCCAGCGGGAAATGGCGCATGTGCGTGGACTACACCGACCTGAATAAAGCTTGCCCAAAGGACAGCTTCCCACTCCCCAGCATCGACCAGCTCGTGGACTCCACCTCGGGTCACGAGCTGTTAGCATTCATGGACGCCTTCTCCGGATACAACTAGATCCGCATGGCGCCAGAAGATGAAGAAAAAACGGCCTTCATCACCGATGGGGGAACCTACTGCTACAAAGTAATGCCATTCGGCTTAAAGAATGCCGGGGCAACTTATCAGAGGCTGGTCAGCCGGATCTTCAAAGATCAAATAGGCCGAAACATGGAGGTCTATGTTGATGACATGCTGGTGAAAAGCAAGGTGGCGCAAGACCATGTGGCCGACCTTGATGAAGCATTCTCCACACTCTGAAGGTACCAAATGAAGCTCAACCCAGCCAAATGCGCATTCGGAGTCACCTCCGGCAAATTCCTCGGCTTCATCATTACACAACGGGGAATCGAGGCCAATCCTGAAAAGATCCGAGCACTCCAGGAGATGACACCTCCGAGGACAGTCAAAGAGGTACAACGGCTTACGGGCCGAATTGCAGCTCTCGGGAGATTCATCTCCCGCTCAGCCGAGCGCTGCCTTCCATTCTTTGCGGCTCTCAAGAAGCCGAAAAACTTCCTGTGATCGGACGAGTGCCAGTAGTCTTTTGAAGAGCTCAAGCACCTTCTGGCTTCCTCTCCCCTGCTCACAAAGCCTCAACAGGGTGAACTCCTTTACCTATATTTAGCTGTCTTCCCTGTAGCAGTAAGCTCGGTCCTGGTCCGAGAGGAGGGCAAGCTCCAAAAACTAGTATATTACACCAGCCGGGTCTTGAGGGATGCTGAAACCCGATACTCCAAGCTGGAGAAGACTGCTTATGCCTTGGTCATCTCAGCTCGGAGGCTCCGGCCTTATTTCCAAGCCCACACAATGACCGTGCTGACCGACCAGCCAGTAAAGCAGATCCTGCAAAGATCAGACCGTGCAGGCCGGATTACTAAATGGGCCATCGAGCTCGGAAAATTTGACCTCGAGTACCGACCCAGACCGGCGATCAAAGCACAAGCACTCGCCGACTTCATAGTCGAGTGCACCATACCGGATGAGGTCGAGCCCGAACCTGAGCCTACGCCAACAGAGCAGACCCCGAGTTTGGCATGGACTTTGCATGTCGATGGCTCTTCAAACTCGGGGGGTAGCGGAGCAGGTCTCATCCTCACGAGCCCGGAGGGGGTGGTCGCTGAGCAAGCCCTACGCCTCGAGTTTCCTGCTTCCAACAATATGGCGGAGTACGAAGCACTCGTCGCCGGGCTCAAGCTAGCCAGAGAGCTAGGAGTGAAGGACCTGAAGGCCTTCAGCGATTCTCAGCTCGTCGTCAACCAAATCATGGGTGACTTCGAAGCCAGAGACCCCACAATGCAGAAATATCTTCAGAAGGTACGGGATCTCGCCTCGACCTTGGATTCTTTCCACATCCAACATGTTACCAGGTCGGAGAATCTTAGGGCCGACCAGCTGTCAAAGCTGGTGTCCTCTCGCATGAGCGAGCTCCCCAAAGCGGCGGCACTGGAGTATCTCCAAAAACCCAGTACAGAGGAGCCCGAGCAGGCCCTTTGCATTGAGTCCGAGCCAAGCTGGATGGACGAGCTCATCAGCTATCTGCAAGACGAAGTCCTCCCCAGTGATGAACGAGAGGCTCGCCGAGTAAAGCACTCCGCCACCTGGTACATATTGCATGAGGGAAAGCTCTATCGGAGATCTTTCACCTCTCCCCTCCTCAGATGTCTCCGCCCGACAGAGGCTGATTATGCAATGCGCGAAGTCCATGAAGGGATTTGCGGAAATCATCTGGGAGGACGAGCATTGGCCCATAAAATTTTGCGCCAAGGATACTATTGGCCGACACTCCAGAAGGATGCTGTGGACTTCGTCCGAAGATGCGACCGATGCCAGAGAAACGCCAATGTCCAACGCCGACCCTCGGCTCCCTTAACTTCTATCAGCTCCCCTTGGCCTTTTGCCCAGTGGGGAATTGACATTCTAGGACCATTTCCTATGGCTACCGGACAAAGGAAATTCCTGGTTGTCTCCATCGACTATTTCACAAAGTGGGTGGAAGCCGAGCCCCTTGCCCGGATCACCGAGCAGAAGATGCGGAATTTTGTATGGAAGTCAATAATTTGCAGATTCGGGCTCCCCCGCATCCTCATATCCGACAATGGTCGCCAGTTCGACAACCTCCATTTTAGAGAATTCTGCTTCGAGCTTGGCATCGACCACCGCTTCACCTCGGTCGCGCACCCTCAGACGAACGGAGAAACCGAGGTAACAAACCGTACTATTTTGCAGGGGCTCAAAGCCAGGCTCGACAAATCCAAAGGACAATGGGTCGAAGACCTATACAATGTCCTGTGGGCTTACCGGACTACATTCCGTGTCCCCACCAGCGAAACTCCCTTCAATCTAACGTACGGAACGGAAGCTGTCATCCCGTTGGAGATCGGACTCCCTTCTCCAAGGGTGGAGCATCACGAAGCCAGCTCCAACTCCTCACAACTCAGGAACAACCTCGATCTGATCGAGGAAACAAGGGAGGCCGCCCGAGTTCGCATGGCGAGGTACCAGCAAAAGACAGCACAGTACTACAACGCCAGGGTCAAAGTCAAATCCTTCAAAGCAGGGACCTTATCCTTAGGAGAGCCGAGGCCTCCCGACCAACTGAGCAAGGGAAGCTGGCTCCAAATTGGGAAGGACCTTACCGAGTCACGCGCATCCGCCGGCCCGGAACTTATAAGCTAGAGTCTCTAGATGGGACTCCCATTCCACGAAGCTGGAGTTCTGAAAATCTCCGCGTGTACTACCAGTAGGATCCCAAGGGGTCCCCCACTATTCAACCATAAATTTCATTTTATGTTGGTTTGTGTACTTGTTCGAACTCACCAATTCTCCTAATTGTCTCATGGTGCCAGGCTCATTCTCCATCGGCCAACGAGCTCGGCTCGTTCTCCATCGGCCAACGAGCTCGGCTCGTTCTCCTACCCCGATCACGGTCGGGATGCCCCGATACTTCGGGATGCGGTCTCCACCGACCAACGAGCTCGGCTCGTTCTCCACCGGCCAACGAGCTCGGCTCGTTCTCCACCGGCCAACGAGCTCGGCTCGTTCTCCACCGGCCAACGAGCTCGGCTCGTTCTCCACCGGCCAACGAGCTCGGCTCGTTCTCCTACCCTGACCACGGTCGGGATGCCCCGATATTTCGGGATGATGGAGTACCTACGTGGACTCCCTGAAGATGTTCGTGAGTTCGGGATGCGGTCTCCACCGACCAACGAGCTCGGCTCGTTCTCCATCGGCCAACGAGCTCGGCTCGTTCTCCATCGGCCAACGAGCTCGGCTCGTTCTCCTACCCCGACCACGGTCGGGATGCCCCGATACTTCGGGATGCGGTCTCCATCGACCAACGAGCTCGGCTCGTTCTCCATCGGCCAACGAGCTCGGCTCGTTCTCCTACCCCGACCACGGTCGGGATGTCCCGATACTTCGGGATGCGGTCTCCATCGACCAACGAGCTCGGCTCGTTCTCCATCGGCCAACGAGCTCGGCTCGTTCTCCATCGGCCAACGAGCTCGGCTCGTTCTCCTACCCCGACCACGGTCGGGATGCCCCGATATTTCGGGATGCGTTCTCCATTGGTCACAGAGCTCGACTCAATCTCCTGTTCGTGATCAACGAAAAGCCCATGATTTGCAGCACTGGATTCTTCTATCTTGCCGGCATCCTCAAAGAACGGACTCCGAGCAGAGGAGCGTCTTCAGTCGCCAGGCGAAGTTCACAGCCTCGGCGTAAGAACGCTCACGGTACCAGGTACCCATTCAATTAATGTCTTTACATAATCTCGGTTATTTTCATTTTTGGATTCCTCTATCTTGCCGGCGTCCTCAAAGAACGGACTCTGAGCAGAGGAGCGTCATCAGTCGCCAGGCGAAGTTCACAGCCTCGGCGTAAGAACGCTCACGGTACCAGATACCCATTCAATTAATGTCTTTACATAATCTCGGTTATTTTCGTTCTTGGATTCCTCTATCTTGTCGGCGTCCTCAAAGAACGGACTCTGAGCAGAGGAGCGTCTTCAGTCGCCAGGCAAAGTTCACAGCCTCGGCGTAAGAACGCTCACGGTACCAGGTACCCATTCAATTAATATCTTTTACATTCTCATTTATTTTCATTCTTGGTTAATTAACTACCTGAATGAACCTCCGACCATCGTCGAGGTACCTGGTCGGGCCAATCATCGCTCGGCCTCACCCCTCCTACGTGCACTGTTCAATGGCAAGCTTAGTCTATGCCGTCAGCTCGATGAATTCCCATCTCAAGCTGACAGACGTTCAACTCGTATGTCGGAAAAAAATCTGATCATCCGCCTCGGCAACCCGAGATCCGGGCCCAAAAGTTCACTAGGAACTTTAAATCTAGTGACCCTAGTCCTAGGGCTCGGTCGAATTCTGAGCTAAGCTCGAAAAGACTTCCCGAGCCCAAGCGCGTCCTAGACATAAGCGTCGCTATATTACTGATCTTAGGACCGAGTAACGGAAACTCAGACCTAAGCTCGGCTGTGCCAAGCCTAAACGCAAGTCCAACTATGTGGCGAACGAAGTTGGGGCCGTAGAGCCCAATTCCTTGGAGCCTAAAAGCGGATCCAAGTGAAAGAAATCTAAGTCAACCAAAGCACAAGTCAAGCTGCAAGTTATAACAAATATGTATATTCATTTCAAAAAGCCCGTAGGCTAAGTACAAAGCTCGGGCCCGGCCTTAACAAATGTGGGGGCCATCCCGACTTACAAAAAAAAAAAAAAAAAAAACTATACTAAGACTCAGGCTCGGCGGCTTCAGGAATGGCCGGCTCTGCGATCAAAGCCTCTTCCTCGGCAGCCTCGGCAGCACCAGGAACAGCCTCGGAGGCCATCTCGGTGACCTCGGGGACAGCCTCGGCCGCCTCGGCCAGACCTCCCTGGTCGGCCTCCGGAGTTTCTGCCTCCGCCTCCGACCTTTCGACCCCTGCTCCTGGTTTGAGCAGGTTCAGGTCAAAGTCAGGAAGGAGCCGCCGCAATTGGTTGCGGAAGTCCTTGAAGCCTTGGATCAGCCCGTTCACACCTTCCTCTTCCAGAAGATCACGGAACTCCTCCGACTCGCGGAAGAGCCTAACCGCGTCTTGGGCCTGCTCCCGAGCCTCTTGCTCCCGAGCCTCGTGATACGCGGCTTTCCGCTCGAGGTTTTTTACTTCCCGCTCGAGCTCCAAGGTTTTAAGGCGGGCGTTCCCCACCTCCTGCTCGCGGGTAGCCAGCGCCAGCTCGGCCTCGGCCAGACGAGCCTCAGTGGCGCGCACTTCGGATCTGGCCAGAGTGTGCGCGCCCTTCTCCTCTTCGAGCTCGGCAGTCAGAGCTCGGACCTCGTCCTCGACCGCTCCCACCCTTACTTGGAGCGCCTGGCGCTCGGCCTCGGACGCCTGGCACCTTGCCTCGGCCTCCTCGTGCCCCCGCTGATGCCCCCGGGCCCGCTCCCGGTAGTCTTGCACTATGTGCATCAGCGTCTCCGTCTCATGCAGATGCTGTAAAAGAGACGTGAGAAACGTGAGAAACTAAAAATAAAACTTGCATAACTGTACAAACAGGAAGACTAACTTACCCGGACGGCAAAACAAAGAGTAGAGTCCCTGAAGGCGCCGTAGTTCATGGACCGTATTTTGGCCTGGTCGGCCGGAAGTAGCGCGACCCGGAATACTTCGCGCGCCACTTGGGGATTATCGAGGGCCGAATCGCCCTCGAAGACCGACCAGGCGGGAGCGTAAGGCACCCGCTCCCGTGAGCCCGACGAGCCCGGAAGGCCGACTTCGGCTGGCCTAGGCGGAGCCGACCCCGCAACTCCTTGGCTGCTCCCCGGCTCGGAACTGGAGGGCTGGGGTCGGACAGGCGGCCGATCTGACTGCCGCAAAACCGGAGCGGAGCGCGCGAGCGCCAAACCCGCTGAACTTCCCCCCTGGTCGGCGATTGGGGCTTCCTGCCGACCAGGGACCCGTGAAATTGGCGCCGGGCACGGGAGCGCCACCGTAGCTCCACTAGAGCCCGCGCCCCTAGAGCCCGCGCCCTCCCCCCGACCAGCTTCGGAGCGCGCGGGGCGAGGTGCGCCCACCTCGACCGCTGCGGTCGCCGAGATCTTCGCCTTCTTTCTCGGCTCGATTGGTTCTCCCGAGAGCTCGGCCGCCCTCTTCTGGAACCGGGCGTATAGAACCTCGCTCTTGGTCACCATCTTTGCGATATCTGCAAGGACGAGCAGGATTAGAATTTAGAACTGTAACAAAATGGAAAAGACACCCTACTGTTACCCTTACCCTGAGGACGCGCCGAGCTCAGGCCAACGTTCACTAGAGCGTCCTCACTTATGAGGCCGCTCAGTAAAATACCGTCCCCGAGGCTGCGGATGGTGTCGATGATCCCCTGCTCGTGCGGAGAAAGCTTGGGGACTTTGTTGACGGACCTGAGCTGGGTCGGCCCCCACCTAGGATCAAACCCCCATGTTCGTTCAGAACCTAGAAAGAAGAACTTCTTCTTCCAGTCATGAATGGACGAAGGAGCGCCCTGAAAGAGTGGCCGACCCGCCCGAAGGGCGATGTAGAGCCACTCTCCGTCTCCCGGATTCGACTTCAACACAAAAAGTCGCCGGAAAACGTTGACAGAGGTCGGAATCCCGTACGCTAAACACAGCGACAGGAAACCGACCACTGTCCTCCAGGCATTCGGAGCAAGCTGCGCCGGAACCAATTGATATTCCGTCAGCAACTCGTTCACGAACCCGTGAAGAGGAAATCGTAGGCCGGCCCAGAGTGCCTCCAAGTACACTCCAATCCGGCCTACCGGAGGATCGGTTACCCGATCCTCCCGCCTGGCGGGCTCCAAACGGAACCCTTGTAAAGGGAAAAACCACTCCTCGGTCATTTCGACCTCCAGCACACCCATGGTAGACTCGACTTCACTCGGACCGGAACCCATTAGGAGGAAGAAAGAGAAAAAGATCGAGAGGAAAAGGGACCTGTAAAAAATGCCGGAGAAAGAAAACTTCGGACTGAGAAAAGCTGGAGGAAGAAGACAATAAGAAAAGAACGGGAGGCCAGGTGAGAATTTAAATAGACCCCTCCAACGGCCCAGATCAGCGAGAAAAACGCTGCACCCCGTTCGGATTACGACGCGTGTCGGCCCAAAAGACGGAGCGCCACATTTAATTCGGGCTGACGCTTCGAACACAGAAGCGCCCCGTCGGATCGTACGGCCCCATCATAAGCCCACGACGCGAGGACGCTTCGAAGAAGGCGTCCCAATAATGAGGCATTTCGGGAAAGAAGAGACGCCGCCTATTAATGGCACCTCGAAGCGCCCGATAATTCGAAACGCGCTATAATTTAAAATTTTCATAATTCATAATGACCCAACTAAAACTACTTCCCGCGCTCAAACTGGCAACCAGCTGGAACTCGGAAGTCGGGGGGTAGTGTTGGGGGGAAAACCCAAGTCATTCCTCCTCAGAGGTGATCGGCCAAAGAGCGCCGACCAGAGAGGCGCTCGACTAGAAAGCGCCGACCAGAGGCGCTCGACTACAGAGCGCCGACCAGAGGCGCTCGACTAGAAAGCGCCGACCAAAGGCGCTCGACCACAGAGCGCCGACCAGAGAGGCGCTCGACCACAGAGCGCCGACCAGAGAGGCGCTCGACCAAAGAGCGCCGACCAGAGGCACTCGATTAGAAAGCGCCGACCAGAGAGGCAACCCCGCCACAGGACACTCCGCTAAGCAACCAGCTCGGCTCGGCACCCGTGCCGAACCCGTGCCTTAGCCAAATATCCAATCTCCGCCTAACCCTCTAAAGGATCTGACAACTAAATACATGACTCCACTACAATCTGCCACCATCCCCAAGTCATCAAGGCACAAGATCTCCGCAGGCATTCGGCACGCCCTATCATTAATGCATAAGACCCCCTCAGGCCTCCGATGCACTCCGTCATTAAATGAACACGGCTCAAGGTGATCTCCGGATCACTGAACCATCAAAGCGCATGGCTCTTCCTGACCACCGGTTCACTCAGCAATCAATGTACTTGCCATCTACGAACCCCAGGCCCACCACGGCCGGCGGTTCAACCACCCCAACGGGTCCGATCAATCGTGACAACTTCCTGACTCCGGCCTGATCCGGCCTTATTCTCCACAACGCCATTAATGAGCATGATCGTGCCCAATTATCACGAAAGAAGACAAATCTCCTTGCCACCTCCCAGGTAACGTGATACCTTTCTATAAAAGGGAACCTGGGGAGAAAGAAAAGGGGACGGACACAGATACACACAAAAAAGAGAGAACAAACATTCTTCTCCTTTACTCCTCCCACATATCAGCCCCCTCTGACTTAAGCTTCGGAGGGCCGGCGCCGGGAAGCCCGGCCACCGGCTTTCTTGCAGGATTCCCCAGGAGGACGCCATCCGTCGACGCACCGCCATCCACCGTCCCGGCAGCGGAGCTCCTCCCCTCTCGGTTCGCGGCAGCCCCCGGGTCCAATTTCCAGCAACAATGGTGTACTCAATATTCTTGGAGAAGGTTTGGTTCAACTATGCAAGGGCCATTTTTGGTTCCATGTTTGGTGGGGAAGTGTGACGTCCTACCTGGTAGATAGGAGATAGAGGCTGTTAGCAGAGGCTTTGAGAAAGTACAACACAAGGATTATCGCAATTATGGTTTGTATAACAGATTGAGGTGGCTTAAGGTGTCTATTATGATAAGAGACATGGAACAGCAAAATGAACAAGGAATGCTTGCATCCACACCCGTAGGGTGTGAGCCGCTGTTGTACCAAAAAAAAAAAAAACAAGAGATGCTCGGCCATGTTTGTTGTTTCGAGATGTGTTTTCTATGGAGATTCTTTTTTTTTTTTTTTTTTTTTTGTCTTAGTGTTATTTCTGGAACATTAGAGTAGAGAAGTAGGACCTGGTGGAACATCATGGAGAGCAACAGATTTTAGGGGAAGGGGTTTCTGTATGTATTTTTTATGGGTGTTTTGAAGTGAATTTGGCATTTATTCTTAGGCTAGTAGGCTGTAGTTGGTCTATTTTGGGCTATATTGCATTGAAGGTCAGTGTTAGAGGGTAGGCCTTTTTGGGTTGGAATAACATATGGTTATAAGTCCAGGCCTCGGAAGAATTGGTCCAAAGGTTAAAGTCATGGTCATTGTGGTTAAAATAACATATAAATAGGGTCTGACAAGGCCTATTAAGTGAGATATAGTATGTAAAGCTTGTGTGTTAACATTGAGGCTGGTATTAAGGTTTTAACAGATCCTCTGTATGTGAATATAATGGTTAAGTTGTTACTTTAGGTTTTGGGTTATACAGGATAGGTCAATTGTAGTTATGTATGAGGGTTGTTGGGAGGGAAAACGTTCTGGATAGCATGCATAGGCTAGTGGATAAAGATACAAGCTAATAATTATTGTTAA
This sequence comes from Phoenix dactylifera, assembly GCF_051530095.1. Lineage (NCBI taxonomy): Eukaryota > Viridiplantae > Streptophyta > Magnoliopsida > Arecales > Arecaceae > Phoenix > Phoenix dactylifera. The sequence goes on from NC_143191.1 coordinate 54,261,529, forward strand.
GGTTGAGGGTCAAATGGTACTAATTGTGATGTTTAAGGATCAGGGGTCAGAGTGGAAGGTCAAAGTCAGTGTATATGAAAGGCTAAGTTTATGGGTAAAAATGATGCACCTTATATCCTGTAGCTTCTTTGTTGAATGTGGAGATTACTAAGCTGCCTAGGTGTTTCCACAATTAGACGTTAATTTTTTTTAGTGAACCTGCTTCTTTAATTTCGAAATTTGTTCTCTTTCATAAGGGTTGATTTTTCATCTCTAGGCTTCTTATAACTACACTAATGTTGGATGCACGGAGAAAATCCCTCAGCTTTGAGGGGCATGTGCAGCAAGCCAGCAACTTATATGATTCTTATTGTTTTTGTTGGGTATGATTTTGTGATATATGTACATTTGTATCCTGCATGTAATTCCCTAAATGATCTTTGAATTATTCATGAGTATTTAAGATAGAACTTAACAAAAGATGAATTACTTACTAATTCATGCATTTTGGTTTGTGGATCCAAGTTACATTTATGGGTAATGTCCTCTGTATATTGCTATGATTGGTCAGATCTCCTTACAGCTACTAAACTTATGGTGGTATACTTGGAGTATGCATCATTACTGAAAGTTTTTCTTCAAATGTTTCGATTCATTGTGAACATTTTGAAGCAAAAGTTTAAAAGTAAAACAAGATGTTTAAATAGGTTTTATGCTGTTTTGTACATGATTAGTTTATTGCATCCAAAAGACAACCATTCAGCTAATATTGACTCGATGATTTAGCCAAAAATTTCCGAACCTGACTGCCTACAGGCAAAATGGTTCTGTCAGTTTTAGTGTAATGAAAATGACTTCTGAAACCTTACAGTCCTCGATGTAGTCGAGCAGGAGAAAATCTCTCCAATGTCGAATTGTTACTAATTTTTTATCTTATTATTTATTCTCTTGCATGACAAGGGCAGGGAGAAGTATTTAACCTTTCATGCCCCTGAAAACAGTCATGTGGGATCCTGAGTGGATTTTAAAGGATGCCCCGAAAAAATGTGGCTTTTGATTAATAAGGGTTAGTTGTGTAAGGTTCCGCTTCTGAGGACTTCAAGCACATTTACTGCCTGACCTTGTGATTAGTGGAAAAGCACCCCTACAACCTCTACCCAATATTCTCTCCTTGTTTCTGCGTAAGCACTTCAAAAACTGCTAATAGGCCTTCTTGTAGTAGTATCAAAAATTAGCTGGCAGACCTGAATCCGAGAGTGTTGTTTGGTCAATGATTTATGCTGAAACAACAAAATATTAGAACAATGTCACTTTTGCTTAAAAGGAAGCTAGATTGTTTTTCTGTTGATTGCTTAAAAAAGAATTAAATTGTCTAAAAAAATCATTTGGTTTAGGACAGCCATCTCTGTGTAAGTTCCTTAATTGCAGGCTGGCTTTGCTTGCAGGAAGAGCTGAAGAACAATACAATTACAATGGTGGAGCAAAGTAAGGTTCTAAACACTCCTGGTGCAGAGAAACAGACCAAGCGAGAGTTATTTGATGCACTTCGTCGAGAACTTGAGTGAGTAGTTGTTCTTACAGATGCACACCAGAAATGTCACATAAAAGATAAAAAGAAAACACAATTATCCTTTTTTTCCCAGTATTGATGTCAAGTATCTGATTAAGATCTATGCTTCTAAATCTTCTTTCAAGAAAGAGGATTACAATATGCTGCTTCTGATTGTTAGCTTGTTAAATCCATTTTATTTAAGAAAATCATCTCCTACGTTATTTCTTTAATGGAAAATATAACTTAGTAGCATTCTCTACTGGGCTTGTCTTCATGTGACTGATTTAATCGTGATATTTTCTACATACTGTGAATGAACTCAATGTCTTGATTTTATGAAGACTGGTAGTTTCATTTTCCTGTGTTTCCCTTGGGGAAAGAACACAAATTTAAGAAAGCTATTTGAGGCTCCGCGAGGTTATATTTCAATTACTTAAGATATTGAGGGAGTAATCTCCTCCCTTTACCCTCGAAAGGGGGAAAAAAAGAACAGGCAGGTTTTCCCTTTTAATCGAAAAAAAAGAAAGAGAAAAACAGAGACTTTGACAGTAAATGTCATTTAGTAAACCACGTTTTATTGCTTTACAATACTAAACTTATTTATTAGTAAATTTGTAGAACTCCAGTGCTCGAAAAGGCTTCGAAAGCAGTTTGGGAGCTGATTCTTGACAACAGTGGTTTGGGGAAGGAGATCAGTGAAACCGTTGAGAGAGTTTACTGCCGGCTAAGTGGCCATGAACTGGCGCCAGTACTGCCTCCACCTCCACCCTCCACCAGTGATGTCCAACCAGAGAAGGAGAACGAAATGAAAGACAAGGGGGAAGGAGAGAAGGCCATGGAGATGGAGAAGTCTGAGTCATCATCAAGGAAGAGGACCTTCAGTGAGTTGAGCACTCAAGGAACAGAGGTAGATGCAAATGGTAGTGTCGACCAGCCTCCGGTTGTATCAGATGATGGTGTGCTACCATCAGCCAACCCAAAGACATGATAAAATGGCAATAGTATTTGCCGACTAGATGAATTTAGGACCTTTTAGTAGAAAAATTATAACCCGGGTTGGTTTTGACTTGAGAAAGCTTGACATGAATTTTATGGTTGAATCTATTGCAATTGCAAGGTGCAGCAAATATTCTAGGGCATGGGATAATCTTGTGAAGTGTATTATCTGGTTCTTCATGAGGTTTGAGTCTTCATGATAGTGCTTTCACCCTTTGCATTTGCCTGCATCCATGTGTTTTTGGAGGGTTTGGAGGCAATTTCATCTGCCTTCAGAAAATTATCAACCACCCTCTCAACAGGTGTTTTATTACATTTCATGGACATTATAAATGTAAGTATATTGTAAGTTGCTATTTTATGACATTTACTTGTCTTCACAAGTGATTCTATTTGTTCACGAAAAAAAAAAAAGATTCTATTTGAAACCCTGAAATGTTCTTGATTCTATATGTAACTTCACTTTCATTTATAACTTGTAAGATCAAAAGCATAAGCAGCACATGCTGCCTCTTTTACGAAAGATCTGTCAACTTAAACCTGCCCATTTTCTGCTAATCTCTAATGATCAAAGCATAACCCTATTAAAAAGCAAGCATCCGTCCGTCTGCTGATAATTATCTTAAGCTTAAATGGTTTTAGCTTAAACTCTTGTATAAAAAGCCAAGATGATGTGAGAACCAACTCCCCCCACTTCCTTGATGCCAGATACTGAAATCTAGATATGAACCAATAGCCCAAGTTTTGGGACTACCGAGCTACATTATTAAGAATTTAATAGCTACTGGAAGTTCAATAGGTACAGAATTCCTGTCTGGGCTCCTTAACTATACAAATCTGAACCAGACCCAAATGAGACTGCGGTAGGTTGGATCAATCTAAGACCCACCCCGGGTATATACCTCTTAAGCTTAGACTCCAAACCCCATCACCTGATGGGGATGATAAACACATGTATTGTAGTTACAGCAGAGACATCCAATTTATATTGGTAAAAATATTTATCTTGACAGTGTTGCTCTCATACAACATGACCACAACGAAGTTTGACAAATAATATACTATCCTCAACATATCAGCACCAGATCAAACATCATAAATATCACGACTGTCACTTAAAATACACTAATGCTGCATTTGTGGAAAGGTTAATAACACATTTGAACGTTTCCAGCATCAGCTGAAACGGCTCCGTACATCACAAAAGAAATTAGTTTTCACATGTTTGGCTTCCATGATAGCTGAGCTCTCCAGATTGACTCAAGGGCCAGCAGATTGGAAATCCATTTCCTGGACTAAAATTTCTAGACTTCCATAATGGCTCTTGAGATATATGAGGCATCATGCCATGTGGTACATGATGCGCCAAAAATCAGGCATCGATAAAATGGATGTCAAAGGTGTTGGGGTGGATCTGCCACACGTTCAAGGCAGCATATTCTTCTAAGCACTCCTTTAGCTGAGCTTCGCTATAACCCTGCCCAAACAATGTCAAAAGGACAATCTCATTAACAAGCAGAAACGAGAAGACAAATATCATGAAAAGGGTGATGCTTTCTAATAAAATGAAAACATCACTATTTCCATAAACTGTGTAGGATAATACAAAGCACATACACTTGTTAGTTCATCTTGTCCCCGTGCAAGTATCAATTGGATAAAGCTCACACATAAATTATTTATGTTCTGACAGAGCATAAAAACTACCTAGAAGCGTAATGACATACAACTTTCAAGGATTAATGGTAAGTGTAAACAGCACCATGCACTGTGATAATAGAGATAAAATGTAAATATCATGAATGCAACGGTGAAGCAGAGGTGAGAAATGGAATTGCAAGGGTAAAATAGGCTCAGAGATGTAATAAAAACATTGGCAATGCGAGGTATTAGTCTGCAGGCACAAAGGAAGACATGCATGGTTACAAGAATATCAAGGTCAAAGAAAAAAATCACCATGATCGGACATCCATCTCAACTAAACCTAAAAATAAGAACTTAGAAAATTATGCCTCTTAACTAGTATGCCATGCAATGTTTTTCTTGAGAAATCCCGTCTTGTTGACAACAAACAAAGACATGCATGTCACCAATTCTAGATCAAGTAATTTAGAGCAAATTTCTCATAAGCACTTATTTTAAGTCATTTTCCCAAAAAAAAGATATTACTAATCATGGAAAAAACAATTTTCATCTTCAATTTCTAATAATGCTAGATTTGTGGACTCTTCTTACATGCCTTATCATGGCACTTCTATAGGAGAAAAGTGCACATCCATAAATAAAGCACAGAAAAAGGGGAAAAATATGGAATCTAGATGTAGCAAATAGGAATTTACAATACATAAAGCAACAATGCAAACTGATTCAATTTGGATGATAGACCAGTCGGCTATTAAAAGTAAGATTACACAAAGTGCTTTATGTGGTTTCAGGAGCTTCTTATAGTTTATAAAATTTATCAATTGTTTAAAACGTATAAGATCATAAAAATCTGAAAGGGTTAAGCAATAAGTGCTAACCTTTCTGGATATCCAGTTGAGAGCATGAGCATAGCTTACATCCATGCTGTTTGTCCTGGCAGCCTCATCTCGTAAGATTGAATAGATATCAGAGATGGCATCTAAACCAGATCTTTGGCGATCATCTGAGTATAATGAGAACTTTGACATCTGCATCAAACGCAGTGCCTCATCCACATCACTCTGAGCTACTGTTTCAGAAAATCGAAGCCTTGCTAATGCCTGCAATTAGAGATGATGATTTCCTGGTCATGAACAAAGAATGAAAATCTGTGTTGGGTATTCAAGCTCTGGCATTGTCAACCCAAGCTATGCCTAAATGCTAAGAACCACTGTTTAATCAGGAAAAAGAAAAAGTACTCAGAATTAAAGATAGGGCTCACAATAGATATCCGCAGAATGCTGAGAAGCGTTCTGACAGTTGTATAAGAGTGTGGTGCATTTGATTTAGCTTCATCTTGGCGGATGCTAGAATATGCAGTAGCAATATACTCCTCAAGTTCCCTTGGGACAGAAGGAACTATTCTTCGTGCAGCTGAGATATATGCTCTGTGTAAGAGAATAAATAGTTACATCATCAAAGGATTTTTCTGAATCAATAACAAAAATATATGACAAGGCTTGTTAGCAGATACATAAAAATATTAAGAAGAATTACCTCAGAACAGATGGTTCAAGTGGTGTGAATCCAAGTGAAGGAGATTCAAGATTTTGATGCACGTGGACCACATGTCTTGCCATTTCAAGGTCACTATCCATGTCTGCTCGATCCAGAATAAGCCATAGGAGGTCAAAACGTGACAAAAGAGCTGGAGGAAGATTAATATTTTCAGCTGGAGTCCTCCGAAGATCATATCTTCCCCTAAAAAAGAAATAGAGATATTAGGCTGTTAAGATAAATAGGCCTTCAGCACAAAAATATCAAAATAAAATAAAAAATGCAGATTCAATTAGGACCAAGCAGGATTGGCAGCAGCAAGAACAGCTGTTCTTGCATTGAGAGACGTAGTGATGCCAGCTTTTGCTATGCTAACAGTTTGCTGCTCCATCACTTCATGGATTGCAGTTCTATCTGATTCTTCCATCTTATCGAACTCATCAATTGCACATATTCCCATATCTGCCAGTACCTGCAAATTTAATATTTCAAGCAACTTAGATTCCATACTCATTTGTAAAAGTTTTATAAAATAAAATGCACAGAGTATGGAATGAAATGGAAAATTTAAGGAATTCTGACAAGCAAAACATCTTTCATTTTTGGTGATTTAGTTTTGCTCCATGTATTTTCCAGGAAGCAAGCGACGAAAGCCAATTGCCAACATATGCTTGCAAGAGCATGCCATGCATGTCCATGCCAGAGAATGCAAAGTTATGACTGGACATGTTGGAAATACCATGAAGATATGAACTATAAGCACAGACATTTATGTTTAGACTCAACTTGCACCTGCATATATCAACAGGCATCATCATCATCATCATACAATTGAAGGATTGAGCGGATGATGAGAGTCCATTATCATATAAATTTTCATATTTATATATGTACATACTATATATGATTAAACAGAAGTAATAATAAATAGAAAAAATAAGCAAAATAAAAGGAAAAGAAAAGAAGATCAGTCTCACCAGTGCTCCTCCTTCAAGAACCATCTCATTTGTGACAGGATCTTTCTGGACAGCTGCAGTTAGACCAACTCCACTGCTTCCTCGACCTGTAGTATACACTCCCCTTGGTGCAACATTAATAATGTGTTTAAGTAGCTGACTTTTTGCAACCCCAGGATCTCCCATTAAACAAACGTGCAGGTCCCCTCTGATCTGCACATCAAAATTGGTTTTCATGCAAGGCTGGTTAATATTCATCTTAAGCCATTTAACTACTGACAGTGAAGAATATTTTCTAAAATAGAAAAAGTTATATTGGTTTTATCTCAGCAAATCACATCTCAGAAATTTCTCTGGCTCTGGAAATGGACTTGAAAGAAGAAAAACCCATTTCTTTCATTGTAAAAGAAAAGAAGGAAAATATATGTCACTGTTTTTTCACTGCAAATGCTTGTGTTTCTTTAAATTTCACACCTGAAGAGTGAGATGAGATACAAGCATTCTGCAATTAGATATTTTATTACATAATAAACTAAAATATTGTGTCAAGTCAGCATAGTCAGGACTGAATGACCTAATCATAATAACACTAATAAGTTAGCAATGTCACTTAATATTTACCTTCATACCATCCGAGAGTTTTCGATGAGGGGCACCCACAAGTAGTAGTAGAAGAGCTTTTTTAACATCTTCATGGCCAAATATTTCAGGTGCTAACGACTTTGCCAACTTATTATATATATCACCATCCTCAGCGAGACGTTCAATTTTCTCCTGCTCATCATCTTTAAGTTCATATCTGCACCAAAGATCATAGCTTTATATGAAATTGTGAATTAATTAAGTGCTTAATGATCAGAAGATTAAGCTTCACTAACTCCTGGTGAAGGAATTTTCAGATCTTCACATGATATTTGACATTTGACAACAAATTTGCACAGAGAAGGATGACAATGTAAAAAGAAGTTTGCATCTGTCAAGCAGGTTTAACTCCAAATTTGGTTTCCTTGCTGAATGTATTCAGCCTGAAGGATGTTTCAATGCAAATTAAAGATAGTACATTAGCCTTTTTTTATTATAGTGCTTATTTGTACCCTAATTGCTATAATTCCATATATAGTACATGATAAATTTCATATCATCATGGACAGTGCAGTCACAGAAATTTCCTGGATTAGAAGTAAAGGACTTGCATCTTAGAAAAATAATACTTGAGAACAGTTTACATTTGCATATAAAGAGAGTTGGATGAGGTAAATCTAGAAGGATAAGACCTAATGAAAGGCCACAGTAGCTAGACAAGCTAATCAAATTTGGACAAGCAAGATCAAAGTAACGCTTACTTGTTTCTACTGCCCTTTTAAGGAACAGTGCTGTGACAACAATAAAATGATTGAAATAGGTGTTGCAGGTTAATGTAGTTGGCCAACCTTCTAAAAGAACACACGTTCTGTTAACATAGCTTTGAGAAAGAATGTAATGAGTGTGAAAAACGTATAGTCCATTTTTTGACAGGCATATATTTCCTCATCTACAAACTTCAAATAGTAGCAGGAGTTAACGAAAGAATTCACTTGTTTTTATTGATGCGCAAATTGGTAGACCAAAAGTAATTGAAGGAGAATCACAAACATAAAATGCCTAAAGAGTTGTTCTCGTTTTATTCCATGCTAACAAAACTGCAGCCTTATTTGCCACATGAAGTCTGCAAATGGAAGAAATAGTGTTTCTACCACCAAGGATATCTTTATTTTCTGTATAGTCCCAGCTAACATATACCATCTCAACAGCTAAGATTTAGAAAATTGTAATTAAAAAATCATGCTGTTACCATATATGTTTGCTCTATTTTTTTTAAAAAAAAACAAAACAATTTTCCATGTGCTTCTAATTGGATGGATGACTTTTAAGGAACAGATATGTTCAATCAGTTACTTTAAAATCTTGACATAAAATCGTCAAAGTACCAACATCGATAAATGGACTGAATAATTAACTGTTGACTGTTATGATCTGACTTACTCTTCATATTTTTTCTTGAATTGGGTAATGGACATGGCTTCCAAATATGTATCTGCAACCAAGCCTGCACGCATTGCTCTGAATCCAGTGTAAGGAATTGGAAGGAAAATCCCCGACAACTCAACCACATCACCTGGGGCAACCTGATAAACCAACGATTTCACCTTCTAGCTTTATTAGTGATAAAGTTTTATAAAACTAATAAAGCTGCAAATGTAATAAAGCACCTCCACCAATTGAAGGCCATTTTTAATTTAGATAGAAGTATATGCGACCCTTATTTCTTGCATCTAATTCTGATTGACTTTCAGATAGAATTAACTGTCCTTGGAAAATTCAATTCACAACCCAATATCTATTCCTTTGCATCTTTTAAGGACAAATCCACGAGGCAAAAGAACCTTTAAAGAGAAGGGAGATGATTATGTTCAAAAGACAGAAAACAATGTGGATCTAGAAGCCTGTCTCATGATGCAACCAACTGGAAGTGGGGCAGTGGTTGGATGTCCCTCTTGAAAAAATAGAAGCATCAAAAAGGAAGATAATTATAAAGTTCAAGGCAAAGAAACACTGGATGATCAGTTTGTGGCTCCTGGTGGGGCACAACATCATTTCACGTCATACTTCTAGAAACAGAGGAGATATTAGATGATTTCCTCTCAAGAACTTGTTATGCATTCAATGAGGGACCAACTTGTGTGGAAAAATTTCAGGTTTACCATGTCTGTTCGCCCACCAAAGAAAAAAAACATGACAAAAGAAATCCTAATAACACACTAACCTTTCTAGTAAGCTCTCCTCTGAGATGAACAGTTAAAGACCGTGGAATGTGGCCCTTTGGAACATGTTCTGCTAACTCCTGAATCCTTGCCTACATGTAAACCACAACAAACAAAAAAGCAATCAATGTATGGATAAGAATAAAAGAGAAAGCAATGCACTGGAACAGAAAAGGGAATGCATTTACGAGAAAAGTTTATAAAGTTTGAAATTGGCATGTCTTATAGTTTCTTTCCATAGTAACCCTATCATAACATCAAATTTGAAGGGAACAGGGATTCCTACTGTATATACACACATCCTTGTGCAAGTCAAATTGTCTAAAGACATCAGAATAGATGCTATAATGCTCCTCTGTTGTATGAAAGTGAACAGTATTAACAATACTGATGTGTATCCAACTGTCGAAGCCCTAAAGGAAAACATAATTTACTATGTGCATAAATGTATGGAAACTCATGAACAGGGAAAATAACAATAAGGTGTCAGAATCTGCATTCCAAATATAAAAAAATAAAGGCTACCTTGGAATCTTATTAGATGCTTCCAATCACATTTGGTTCCATATCTGAGTCCAGAGATCAAAATGCAGGAGAAACATATATTGCTGGTCTAGGAAGCAGGAAGAGAAAAGAGAAAAATGCGATTGAAGCTTTTGGAGAAGAAAGATCAGGAGAATTATAGACGTAAAAGAGAGGCAGAACAATGCAAATTTTCTGAAAAGCAACCATGTTTTAACCGATTACCGACTATTCCATTGCCAATTCAAAGCCACAACTCTTCACAACCAAATTTTTTCATAGCATTTTCATGTAGTCAGTTCTTCCCCTACAGATATGAGTTTGCACTGCTACCAATTTTATGTAACATGAAGTTATATAAGCAGGAAGAGAAGAGAAATGTGCATTGAAGCTTATCCGCAACAGCACAATTTTTCCAAAAAAACAATCATGTTTCAACTAATACCCAACTATTCAATTGCCAATTCAAAGCCCTGGTTCTCCCCAACCAAATTTTTATGCATAGTATTTTTATATACTAAATTCTTCTCATTTGAAGTCATAGAAGCTGCAAACTGAAAAAGGAGAAGATTTAGGTATAGACACAAAGAAAATGAATGAAAAGCAAATCCCAAAACCTTTCAAGTTGATAAAGATACTTGTAACAGAAAGGCTAAATAACATGGCTAAGTCCCACTATGATTCTCACTAATTCCTCAAAGTCTTCATTGATTGCTTTTTTCTCCATTTTTGGCCCTTCAACTGAATGCTAGACGATCTCCTAAATATAGTCACCTCGACCCCCCAACAAGAACCTATACAGACCATCTCAATACCAATTATTGATCTAAATATGTGTTTTCCCAAATAAATGTGATCCTTGCACTGATGCTGCAAAGCATATATACTTTTAGAGGACTGGAGTTGCAGAGGTCGTACCTCTGGCATCCAAAATACTAAAGCAGTTACTAAGAAATAACAGATTATTAACTCTATCAAAGAAAGGCTTTCCTTCCATATAAAGATATGAAGAATAAGAAGCTGAAGTTACCTCTTGAAATTTCAGAAACTTTGATGCTCTAAGCTGAAGGATAAGGTTCCCCTTTGCCTTATTTATTTTGCAGCGGCTTGACGGGCACTCAAATAGGGGCATAAATACTCGAGCAGTCACTTCCTGATTTTGTTGCAACGAAGAAAGAATTGAGCATATAATACCAATGGACATATCACATTGATGCAAAATAATTACGACATTAGAAATAAAGAGAATAAAAAAATTAGTAGGTCAGAGCTAGAATATATACAGCAGAGACTTGACTGGAATTGTCGGACATGAGCCCTCAGTTTCGTTTAACTAATCATTGGGATAAATGATGTGATTGTCACGAAAGATTGTTTTGCATATAGAGTGAAACGTATGTGTTTCAAGCATGGCAAATTGCCAAATTTTCACAGAGAGAATGACACAGGAATTGATACAGCTGTAAATCCATAGAGCGTTCATAAAATTTGAACTATCTTTCATTGTGTATTTGAGCAATAACTGAAGAAAATAAAAATTTAAGAAGAAACTATATAAGTGGCTATAGATCTTCCGAGAGACGGTAACAAGATTGACAACAACATTGAGACCACTGATGGGGATCATAACTCTTCCCATGATCATAGAAATTAAAAAAGAAAGAAAGAAAGAAAGAATCAAGTTTCAGTGGGAAATCCCAATAGACATATTCCATTACAACATCTTGACATATTGATGGCTATAGTTGTTGCTATCGCACTTCCTAGAAACAGGGCAACACATTAAGATTGCTGTAAATTATAAATATTGGTGCGTCCGTAGTGCCACAGGTGCCGTCTGTGAGACACACACCACAGACTACAATATTGACACAAGGATTCAGCATATAGTTTAGAAAAATGAAAAGTAGAAGAGAATCATTGGCATAGCCATTAAATAGTCTGCATCAAATCAAAGGGTAAGATGATGCAAAAGCACATTTTCCAAATTTATGATACCTGATAAATTTCAAAGCCACAGTCTTCACATGTATAAACAGCAACTTGCATCAAGGGCTTAACATCTGAGCAGCGTGTTATAATGCCAGAAATCTTTACAAGTTGGCCAATATTGGATGCTTTGACTTGTCTTATGGTCAGTGGGGTTCCCTTGGAGAATGCCTTGATGTAGACTTCACTGAAAGCCAGAAAGGTTTTCTTGTTAAGAATGGATGGAAATAAAACAAAAGGAAATAAAAAGAACAGATAGAGAAAGAAAAGAGACCAAAATTTTTCCTATAAAAACGAAACAGAGTATCAATGGCATATCAATAATAAAACACAATCCCATAGCAGCAACCAATGAGACATAAATAATTTACTATGCCTGTCAAACTGCAAAGGAAAAAATTAAGCAGCATTCCACTTTTATAAACAAAAAATTTGTCAGATGTGTCTGAACTGTACAGCCTACTTGAAGGGGATTTAGAAAAGCATAAATCTGCAGTACGATCAGTTTCTTTGCAGAAATGTTCCATTAGATTTAGTCGGCTCCTTTCAAAATGTCTCTCTCATACAGCTCCAAAACATTTATATTAGACTAATTTGAGTGTTATAATATAACCTTGGACATTTCGTTGGGTTAGATGATCTTAACACGCACCTCAAAGGTCGTCCCAAGTTTAGTTCTAATCTTGATATATTCTACTGAACACAATCTTAAATCATAAACGTTTTAAGGTGCAACACGAATCATGAGAAGCCTTTAGAAAGAAACAACCAAAAGAAACAACACATCAAAGACAAAATCCGAGTCCTTCATACTTTCAAGCACACTTACAAGAACCGCTTGATTTCCGAAGGCATCTTTTGAAGCGGGTCAGTGTTATCAGCACTATCCGTCCCATCATCCACTCTCTGCGTCATCAAGATGTCACGATCCTCATCCACCGGAAACACCTCGGTCGGCTCCGGCATGAGCTCGTCGATGGCCTCAGCGAAGATGCTGATGTAGCGCCGGGTGTTCTCCGTGACCCGCTGCAAGAACTCCTCATCCAGATCCTTGTACTATTCCCAAAACCAAAACCAAAACCACCATTAGATCTAGGGCAACAAACAAGAAAGGAAAAAGTTGGAGGCTTACATTGAAGAGGTCGTCGAGTTCGATCTGGACGGCGCGGAACTTGCGGTTGGAGACATCTTGCTGAAATTCCAGTTAGGGTTACGGTTAGAAGAAGAAGAAGCGGGGAGGAGATAGAAAGGGGCGGTTGGAGGAGGAAGCTTACGAGGAGCTTGAGGTACTTGGGCTCGCCGAGGGCGTCGGCGAAGTTGCTGAGAAAATCCTTGGCAAGGGCTGAGGATTCGAAGAAGAGGAGTGAGACCGAGATATAATTGCCGGGAGAAATGATAGAAATCAGGAATTTGGAAGTACCTTTGTCGGCATTGAAGTCGAGATTCTTCATGCCTCAGAGCTACCAAACGAGAGAGAGAGAGAGAGAGAGAGAGAGAGAGAGAGAGAGATGGATGGGATTAGAGGAAGAGAGGGGAAGAAAGGGGCCTAGGGCTTTTGGCGGGCGCGAATGCTGGTTTTGGCGGGAAGAGGAGGAGGGGGCCGGATGGACGGCAGCGATTGTTTTCTTTAAAGTGTCGGTAAACTGAGAAGCGCCGCTAATTTAAACGTCGTGGGTGTGCGTCGACGCGCTTCCTGTCTTCGGACAGGAGTTGGGCTGTGAATGATGAGCTTTAGGTGCATTACCAAGTCCCAAAATGGAAGTGAATTGCAGGTTTAGGTTTGAGCATGGTAACCATGTTTTTTTATATAAAAAAATAGATCCAACTATTTTTGACGTTTCCCTGGCTGGATTTTTTTTGTTTTTTACTAAAACGAGTATTTCTACAGGTACGAATACACCCAATCGAAATAGAAAACAAAAGATCCGAAGTTCTCCGAGCATCTCTTCCTTCCCAGTCCATAGGGTGCCTCCTGAGTGGCTCGCTACATATGCTGTCACCCAGTCAGCCGCCCCGTTAGTTTCACAATAGACATGCGTAGCCTGAAATGTAACACCTTCACTCACCATCATCCAAATATCGTGGAGTAAGGAATGAACTCCGCCGACACTGCTCGGGCCCTTTCGGACTCAACTGATAACTGTGGCTGAGTCACCTTCCAACATGACTGACCTCGCCTGAAACACCCGTCGCGCGTAACACATACCCATCTAGGCCGCCCACAGCGCAGGGTTATTCTGGATAAGCAAAATGATCAAGAATTTTTATTCAATTGTTCTTGTTTTTTAGTTGTGTGATTTATTAACTGATTGTTTGCAGTTTAATGATGCTAAATGTTATTATTAGTGGTTTTTTGTTATTATTTGTTGTTCTACTTTTGTTATGCTTGCTTTCATAAGTTAGCATACCTTAACATTTCATGAATAATGCATTCGCTACTTTTGTTATTGTTTCTAATATTTTGCTTATCCAAATTCTTTGAGAAATGAGAACTTTCATGTTATTCTCATAAATTCTAAGTCTGTATTCCTCATTGAGTTGTTCTCCGATGATGGCTTTCTTGTGATGATCGGTGAAAGAAATTTTCAGTGATTGGCTCATGTCTTCCGAATTTTAGGTTATCAAATGCTGACATTCTCACAGCTTCAATGAACCCGAGCGGATGATCAATGCTAACAAATGTCAAACTGGCAGCAATTGCAGCATGTATAGTACTTTCTTTTTCTTCTTTTGGTACAATTTATAGATAACACTTAGTTGCTTCGTACTAACAAGAAATAACAATGTAGACACGGACACTAAAATGCTACGTGAAGCTCTAAATAGAAAATTCATGCTACATGTGCATATGGGATTAAATTACTTCTAAACCAGGTATACCATACCTAATTTTTTTTCAAAAAAAATGAAGACAAAGAAGTATGCATCGAAATATGCTTGAAGTAAGTTTCTGAAAGATCTCACATCGGCTAAACTCGTTTTAGAGCTTGGGCATATGAGGCGGGTGTCTCTAAATCCTACAGACGTGTTTTGGGTGGAAAACAAAATCAAAAAGGCATCTGAGCGGCGCACGTGCGGACTCCGAAATCGGACAATATCTAGCAGGAAAGCCCCGTATTCTCTCCTCATGTGGCCTCCACGTGAGCACTAGGTGCCTCACGTGCCCCGCGCAGGCGGGGGTGTGACAGTTTTCATGATCAACAGAGAAGGAAAATTCCCTATTTTTGCTTTTGCAAAACCATGTTAATATCCTAGATAGGTAGAAGACTTCTATAAAAATCTTATGCTCTGGGATAATGCATAATTTTGAGAAATGAGCACTGCTTGTTGCAACTAAACCTTTCAAAACAGCCATTATATTATAAAAAATAAAATTTGAAACTACAGAAAAACCATATACATACATCGTTGTTAAATGTTAATCTAATAAGTTGGGTGCGATCAGCAATGTGATGTATATCAAGAAACTTCTCCCTATTAATCCTATAACCATGCTTAACAACTACGCAGGCAGCTATTATGTGTCAAAGATTGACTATTTAATGCACAAAAGACAATCTAAGAGTAGAAAAGCAAATCACATGCTAGGATCCAATCCAAGCCAACCCAAAATGGTCTGATTAATTCACAACAATCACTAATTAATGTTAAATCAGAAGCACAATCATTACTCGCTTTGATCAGTCATTTTGGGCAACACTTGTTTGCTGGATCAATAAAGCCATTCTGAAGTGGCAGTGGACCGATGTCCAATAAGAGGCTCCTTCTTAAATGTGATAGTTTTGTTCGCCCCATAGGTACATCCTCAGTACCACAAAGGCTCAGAAACTGAAGGATTTTGAAGCATGCTCTAAATCAGACATTTGCAGCTCTAAACCAGAGTCTGTTGCCATACCCACAAAGGCTGCTCTCTTAACCATCTTTCATGCAGCCTTGGTTTACTTGCACTGGTTTCAGGCCTCCAAATTTCTTGTCACCAACAATTGCAAGCTGAGAGATCTCCTTAGGTCAAAGGCTTTGATCATATTAACCCTTCTCCCTTGACATACTTTGTGAAATAGCATAGGTTGACGTGATCCAACAATATAAACCATTATGTGGTTCTCTTTTTCTAGCCCATAGTATTTATTGAGAGCTATATCAGTTGCCTTCCAGAACTTCAAGTGGGATGTCAACAAAAATATGGTATGGCAGTGACAATGCAGGTAATAATGTGCAGTCGAGAGGAAACATGGGATGGAAGACAAGAAAGAATGATTTATATAACAAAAATGATTACAAGTGATCAATCTAACCTTGTTCACCTCGAATAAGAAAATGTTACAATGAACCTCCATTAAACTAGTAAAAAGTCTGGTTGTTTGTATGCAGTAAGAAGAGTGGATAGCTGATTCCATGCCTGCACTCCCCCTTAGAAAAGAATGCCAGGCAAGTTACGCTAGTTCAAGTCATCCTCCTGAAAATTCTTCAACAAACTTGCTATATTTTTGTTCTGAAGATTCCGAGAAAACCCATATATGATATAAACAATAAGGTTACATAGAACAGAGTGAATGCTGCATTTAACATGGAACCCACATCCAACATTAACGGGGGATGCTTTACAAATAAACCAAAAGCCCCTTGACCTCGATCAGGTTCTGGCACTCTGCGAACAAAATTAGAAGAAATTAGTATATGCACCCGAAGATCGAATAAATGCACCAAGGTTCTGCCTCGTACAAGTATCTCCACAGTCAACAAGAAAAAGAAGCATGTGGTACATAATATAAAAACTCCAATAAGCTTTATTACTATTCCATCACCATCCAATGATCGGGTGATGAAAACTAATATGCTGCGCCACCAACTGAGAATATGCACTTCTTGCCACTGGCCTTTTGCTTCTAACAATTTAACTGGTGTGAGTTCATGTTATTTATGTACAGTATGGAAATAGTTCTCAAATCCCAGCATTGTTAGCATTACAAGTAAACACTTTAGAATGCTCATGCTGTCATTAGATGAAACGAAGGATTGCTGAACCATGTTGAATTGGCTGGTTCGGAGACACGATTCAGCTCATATTTTCAAAATGGTTCAGTGGTTTAGCCCATTTGGCCGGTTCATTTCTGCACGAATTCGGCTCGAGCCTTCAAGTCTAAAATATGCCCCCCCTGCCACTCACGACCCCCCCCCCCCTCTCTCTCTACCTTTGAGGGTCAATCCGGCTGCTCACTTCCTCTCACCGATAAGCCCTTCCTCCAATGTTCGCCGTACCGCAATGAACCATGTAGTTCAGGGTGCATCGAGGGTGAAACCAGCACGGTTCTGCCCCTCAGTTTGGAGGAGAGAGAGAAAAAGAGAGGAAGAGGGACGGAGAGGAAGAGAGGGAGAGGGAGGAAGGGAGTGAGAGAGGGAGAGGGAGAGAGAGGCCGAGAGAGAGAGAGAGAGGGATCAAAAGTCCTCATCTCCTCCGCAAGCTACAATAGGTCATCCCTATTTCAGCGAGCCCTAATTTTTTTTGAAAATTCTTAAGTGCAGTCCGCAAACATCTACCAACTTAAGAATTTTCAAAAAAAAAATAGGGTTCCGCCCTTGTTTCGTTTCAAAATAGGGGCGACCCTATGGCCTATGGAGGAGATGAGGGCTTTCTCTCCCTCCCTTCCCCTCTCCCCGCCTCTCTTTCTCTCCCCCTCCCTATCCCCCTCTATCTCCGCCTCTCTCTCTCCCCTCTTCTCCCTCCCTCTCTCTTTTCCTCTCTCCCCCTCCCTCTCCGGCTCTCCTTTTGTTGGAACGGCACAGCATGGTACTATACCAAACCGTACTGCCAGACAACCAGTACAAGTCCCAGTACCAGTACAACCAACCTTCGCTTCCTCCCTCCCTCTCTTTCTTTCTCTTGCTTAGGGTTAGGGTTAGGGTTCCTCCCCCTTCCTCCATCCCTCTCCCTTCACCCTCCATCCCTCCCTCCCTCCCTAACTCCCTCTCTCTCTCACGTAGGCTTAGGGTTATGGTTTAGAGGGCCCCTCCCCCTTCCTCTTCCTCACTCTCTCTCCCTTCTTTTCTCCTTTTCTCCCTCTTCCCCTCCCTCTCCCTATTTTCAATATGCCCAAGAACAGCACAATGCGAACTCATACCGTGCCAAACCGGCTGCTGACTGGTATGCCCTCCGGTACTAGTTCAGCGAACCATGGGTGAAACACATTATAGCCTGCCACAATACATTCTGTCAGATAAGAGCAAAGCAGCAAAGAGGTTGGTTGGGTCGAGGGCAACTATAATTCAGACTCAATTAGTTTACTATAGATTGAGAGATGCAACATCAACTAGATATGGAAGGCTCTGCCTGGTGGAAAATCAGTATGTATTTGCAGCTCAGATTCAATTGGATTGAGCTATGTTTCACATAGTTTTTCTATATGAACCAATCAGACCACCCAGCTTATGATGATAACCTACTAGTTCAGTAGAGAGGTCAATTTAAGTCCAGACAACACCCAAGGCATGTAAAATGATCAGGTTAACATTCAGCCCAGCTGTTTGCAGTCTAAGCTCCAATAAGTAAAATGAAGGCAAGAGAATAATTGAAAGCACACTGCAATAGAATGGTCAACATACCCTACCTATTTTTCCATGTTCATTGTGAATGAGAATTTGAGCTCTGCTCCCTGTTCTTGGCTAACTTGGCATTTATGAGCTTGTCCAGTATCGGGGGCTCCAGGGGAATTGGGTCAAGGCACCTCTCGTGAGAAGCATTGATCACCTGCAGCAGAATAACAAAGTCTTTAATTTAATGCAAAACATTTTCAGATTTAGGTTGTTTAATATTGTTTAAACTTTAAACTAGTGAAATAATTGTTCATAGAAAGGAAGATCATATTGATTCTTGTGAGAAAACAAGTTCTACAAATAATGCAAGTTGTTGTGAATCAAAAGGCAGTCAAAACTCAAGGCCAGAGCATTCCAGGCAAGTTGCAGTGATTCAAGAAAGGGTATTAACAACATGGTAAAAAGAAAAGTCTACCCTCGCCATATCTTTTAGAATGCCTTGAAGATAGTATGCTCATTGTTCATCATGTAGTAAAACGTAACTTGCAAATGTGATATAGGTTAGCTTGTGCTTGATCAAAATTTAATATTGACTATTTGAAGCAACATTCTGACCAACTTTGGAAATCAAAAAAGAAAAAACATCTAGGTAGCCAAAAAAAGGCTCAAGCAATATGCTTGCAAAGGCCACTGCTATCTGAACTGTTTTTCAGTTGAAAGGATGAACAAGCCACACATATAACTTGAATAAGCCACAGAAAATGTTGGCCTATTCATTTTCCAGTAAAGCTGAATACATGACTTCCATAGTTGCATAAAGCAGGTTTGAGCAAGAAAAATGGTAAAACCAACATTGTAGTGACAAAACATGAGCCATCATCTTACCTCTTTTAGTAGGAAATCTATGGCTGCCTCATCATCAACAAACTCTTTCATGGGATTCTTCAGGAATTCAATATCTAACTGAATCTGCTGGAATCCACTTCGATTGAATGTTTGGAGCCGTACAAACTCTTGCAAGCTTTTCAGGCATAGTTTTACTATAGTTGATAGAACCGACTCCTGTAAGTCAGGAGTAAAGTCAGTCCACCTTTTTTTATATAATATTAGCACAAGACAACTGAAGTTTACATTGACTGGTACGTTTACTGGCCAGCCTACTACTTAACCTTCTAAAAACAAAGTTCATAGATTCAATAAACTGAAAGTAATCTTTGGCTTTAAATCTGTTGGATTATTTTTCCTTTACTCAAGCATGGAAATAAGTATATTTAGAATCAAGATAAAGAGTAAATTGAAATTAAGCATTTTGTATGAGTTCTTCTTCACAAAAGAATATGATAAGCTTCAGCTGATGATGTCTAAGATATAAGGTCATCAGCTATAAAGAAGATGACAGTAAATGAGAAGATTGTCCCAGCCACTACACAATCTGTTTGTCCCAGCCACCCTTACCAGCAAGAGACTTGCACAGGCTGCCATGAATTCCTGCTAACCAAGTACTAAAGCATCTTTTTTGTCTTCAAGCCATAAATGTGTTTTGCATTATATCGAAGGAAAGAATTGACTGACAAAAAATTTTACAATTACTGTTGCTTCTCATTTTCGATAAATATAAAAAATATTCCTTGTCCATTTAACAGAAAAGGCATTAATTTTCTGTCAAGTCCAGGTTTTCCGACATCATTATATTGTTTTGTGCAACTTGCTTATTTTACTGATTATGAGCAAAATATTAATTTGATCCACTACTTGTTTTGATTCTGAAATATCTTTTTATGATCACCTCTTATTCAATTAAGCTAATGCCAAGACAAGGTGTGTGTTACACATAAGTTGTGACTTACAATCAGTAGATTCTCACCTGTGTGTATTCAACTTTTGTAAAAATCTCCATTTTCTGCTCAAATAATTTTGCAAGATGATTTTCCAAAAATTGGCTCCTAGCACGTTGTGTATTTGACCGGTTTAATTTATCTTCACGCATTGGATTACTTCGAGAGGAATTAGTACTTCCTGTGCTGTCAGAACGGCGATGCCTTCGAATAATCCCACGAGGTAAAATCTGTCCAACTTCAACTGCAACAGCTTCCAGCTATGAAAAAAATGACAGGAAAGATCAGTTGACAAAAAGCCAACCATTCATCATATAAACTAAAGGAACAAAACAACTCCCATATGATTCCTTCATCGTTTTCAGAGAAACTTACTATAGAAAATTTATAGCTATTTCGATATTTTATTTCTTATCGACAAGATACAAAATCACATTATCATGCAAATCTAAATCGAGGCCCCATGGAAGGATTTCAAAGACAAAAAAAAGCAGTTATTGAACATAGACAACTAAGCACTGCTCGCTTAGTTCTGCTTTCAATTGCATACATGATATTGCCAAACCTGATGATTGTAACTAGAGAGAAGTTGTCAGTTTGATCCCAATTAATTGGTAAGGAAAGGATGATACTATGCTGCAATCTGGCTAATCCCAGCACAATGATAACTGTTTAAAAGATGGCTTCTGATATCCCAGGAATCCCAGAATTGCAGGATCTACAGTCTCCTCCAATTCCTCTAATATCTCCGTTTCCTTGCCTCCTCCATGACTGGGTCAGGATATCACATGCACAGGGAAAATGAGCATCCAAAGAGCCCATTTTCCTAGCTTTCTTTAAACATATATTGAATATCTTGCATTTGATCATTTTATGTTTCGGATTTTCGACTATCAATATCAACCTATATTGGTTCATTGAGAACCTATGTACTATTATAATGATAATCAAAATTTTCTAAGCCAAAGTTTGCACTCATATGGAACCAGTATTAGGTATACGTTATGCACATGTGACATTTTAGTGTGCAGATACAAAAAATTCTTTTTCTGTTAATGGACCACTCTCTCTCTCTCTATCTATCTATCTCTCTCTCTCTCTTGCGCATGCTATCTCACTCTGTGTAACACAATCATGGTAAAGTAAAAGCAGAGATCAAGTTAAGGTACAGGTGTCGATATAGAGGATCCCTACCAAGGATATAGCTCTCACAGCAGCAATAATCTACAGCCTGCATGTGACATAGGAATTCTAATTTTATACACTGTAGATACTATTGATGTTTGTCGACGTTCAGCACAAAAATGGCTGATATAACCAGTTAAAGATCACGCAGCATACTTTTGAGACTATAAATAAATAGAAAGCCAGATTTTAGCCTATAATTTTATTATTTTGATGGTAACTGAAAGAGTGTCAGAGTATTTGTTCAGCTATGCTGTCATAAGTCCATTACATTTTGAAGAGTAATAAGAACTTGAAAAATAGAATGAAAAAAAATATTATAAGTGAAATTTATTTTATAATTATAGACCATTTTACTTACGACATCTTACTAATAAAAAGATCAGCACTAATGCAAAAGATAAATTGTTTAATATAATAGTTGATTTGTAGTAGAATAAATAAATATGTACTTATGTGGAGACATCCAATCCTTTTTGATTTGATGCAGAAGATTTGGATACTTTATCTCTCGAATTTGAGCAGCTGTTTTGTTTTGGTTGTATCATTCATCTTGTGATTGTTTCAACCTATGAAAAAAAGCGAGAAGAAAGAATTAGTAACGTTTATATGCTTTAAAAGAATAAGTAGAGAAACGGTAATAGTTATAACCTTTTGTTAGGTTGATCTTGCTAAGTAATAAGTTGTAAAACGGAATGACTTTCTTCAATAGTATCCGTTTGAAATATGCCACATACAGCCCAGTTGGACCTTGCAGATGCGGAGGTGTTGTTTGCTATGAATATTAAAACGAAGATGTAGTGTTTCCACAGTATTTTCTTAAGTAATTCTTTCAACTTTATTGGTCCGCACTCCTATAATATAGGCAAAAAACAGTATATTAATATATTTATTATCAAGAAACATTGCTTAATTAAAAGATATCATGGTTGTACCACCTCTAAGTATAGATCGCGTAGTTCATTAACAGATTTCTCATTAGGATTTCAAGATTTCTATCAAAAACAGTTAAACCAGGTTCTCTAGTATGATCACGTATTTTAGTACGTATAAGATACCAAGAATTGAAAAATAAAAATGATCAGTATGTACTTTTTAGTCTGTAGCAGATTTTAAACTTCTTGCCTTAGCAATATTGGTGAATTTTCCTTTTGACAAACATAGCACCTAATAGTACCTGCAGTGTTATATACCTTCCTATTGCAAGTTTTGCAGGAGTCGTACTGTAAATCTCTATCTAGATCAATGTCAATGATGGTTGCTAAAATAGATAGTACAATCCTTGTAAACATAACTAAGTATTAATAGTAGAAAATAAATAAAATATTGGTTCTATTTACTTTATACATATTGTCAATGTCACAAATTGTGTAAAAGAATTTAAGTAACAAATTATTGTTCTCAAAAAGCTTTGTTGTAAGTCATGATACAAACCATATATATACGTAACTTCTATATTGAAAACTTTGCCTTTTCATGTGTTTTGGACCTGGAGGAAAGAAAAAAAATCAAATAAGTATATTATTAATTATTTTAATATGTATATGAATTATTAGTGTTTATCTCATCATCCCTGAGAATCATCCTCCATAATGAGAGGTTGAATGTACCTCTTTTTATCACTCGTACATCTTGACAACATATCCTTTCACCTTCCAATGCTTACCATACTTATTTGATGTATGTCAGATAAATGTGCAAGAGGTACATTCAACCTCTCATTATGGAGGATGATTCTCAGGGATGATGAGGTAAACAGTAATAAATCATTATAAATATTAAAAATAATTAATAATATATTTATTTATTTATTTCTTTTCTCCAGGTCTAAAACATATGAAAAGGCCAAGGCTTCAACACAAAAGTGACGTATATACGGTTTGTGTCATGACTTATCACAAAGATTTATGAGAATAACAATTCTAAACTTAAATTCTTCGACACAATTTGCGACATCAATAGCATGTATAAAGAAAATAAAACTAATATTTTATTAACTATTTACTATTAATGCTTAGTTATATTTACAAGAATTGTACTATCGAATTCTAGCAACCGCCGTCCACATTGAGCCAGATAGAGATTTACAATACAACTCTTGTAAAACTTGCAATAGGAAGGTATACGACATTGCTGGTGAAATTAGGTGACATTTTTATCAAAAGAAAAATCCACCAATATCATTAAGGTAAGAGGTTTAGAATCTGCTACACACTAAAATGTACATACTAATCATTTTATTTTTCAATTTTAGGTATCTCATATGTATTAAAATATGTGATCATACTGGAGAACGTGCTTTAACTATTTTTGATTGAAATACTAAAATCCTAATGAGCAAATCTGTTAACGAATTGTGCGATCAATACTTAGAGGTAGTACAACCATGATATCTTTTAATTAAGCAATGTTTCCTGATAATAAGTATATTAATATAATGTTTTGTGTCTATATTATAGAAGGGTGGACCAATAAGCTGAAAGAATCTGTTAAGAAAATACTGTGGAAACACTGCATCTTCATTTGAACATTCATAACAAACAACACCCCATCTGCAAGGTCCAATTGGGCTACATGTGGCATATTTCAAATGGATATTGTTCAAGAAAATCATTCCCTGTTGCAACTTATTGCACAGTATGATCAATCCAACAAAAGGTTATAACTATACTGTTTCTCTACTTATTCATTTAAAACATATAAATGTTACTATTTTTTTCTTCTCTATTTTCTCATAGGTTGAAACAATCACAAGATGAATGCTCCAACCATAACAAAAACAACTGCTCAACTTCAAAAGAGAAAGAATTGGAATTTTCTGCATTAAATCAAAAAGGATCAGATGTCTCCACATAAGCACATATTTATTCTACTACAAACATTCAACTGTTACGTTAAACAAATTATCTCTTGCATTAGTACTGATCTTTTTATTAGTAAATGTTGAAAGTAAAATGGTCAATAATTATCAAATACATTTCACTTATAGTATATTTTTTTCATTCTATTTTTAAAGTTCTTATTATTCCCGTCCCATTATCATCCAATCAGTTGATGTACTACTACTATCTATAAAATTATTGTAAAATCAATGACCAATAGAATGCAGCTTGTGCTTCATCCTCTGATGAATCTAGAACAGGTTGCATTTATTGAAGGAAGGAGTATTTCTAATAACATTCTTATGGTCTAGAAAATTATGTATGATTTCCATAGAACTCCAACCAGACACAATTATATGGCGATCAAGTAGGATATGAAAAGGGCATACGATAGAGTTCGATGGGATTTCCTTTTCACATCTTTTCGACAGTTGGAATTTCAGAAGGCATAGATAGATAGGATTAGGGGTTGTATCATGTCCCCTTCTTTTGCTATTCTGATTAATGGCACTCCCTCTGAGACCTTCTATTCTTCCATTGGTTTGAGACAAGGTTGCCTCTATCTCTCTACTTTTATTATTTGTGCAGCTGCACTCTCGAGGATATTAAAAGATGCAACTGCAAGGGCTTTCTCGACTATCATTGAGGACCAAGGTCGGCGGAACCGTTCCAAACCGCCCGGTTTAGGACGTCCCAAGCCGCACCGGCCGCGGATCGAGACAGTTCCGACGACGAAAACGAGACCCATGCCGGAGGGGGAGAAGACGAAGGAAAAAAAGAGGAGAGACCGGGGAGGGAGAGAGACAGGAAGGTCGAAGCCGGCCTCCGCGGCCGGCCGGCGGAGCTGGGGAGCCGCTGTGTGGAGGGAGCCGCGAAAGAGGGGCCCGCTCCGGTCCCTGTATTTCGAACGAAACACGGAACCGGAGGAAGCCCTTCTTCCCCGGCTTTCTGGCGACTCTCCGGCCTCCGCCTCCTCCACGCAGCGGCTTTTCAGCCCTCCGCCGACCTCCCTCGACCTCCGCTCTTTCTTTTCCTCTCTCGTTCTCCCTCTCTTTCGCCTCTTGTACTGTGTCGATACGGGCCCGACACAGCACAACATAGACCCATACCGTCTTGTCCTGCCAGAAAATCGGTATGGTGCCCGGTACCGATTTCGCCGATCCTATTGGAGACTACTGCAATGCTCAGGTTAGAGAGTGAATTTTGAAAAATCTGTGATAAAATTCAATCCAAAAGTAAACACCCTTACCAGGCAGAGTATTAGAAATCATCAATATATAAAGGAATCAGATGGTATACGACATTACCTGGGGGTTCCTATTTCTGGTAAGAGACCATCTTCAATTGATTATAATAGTCCGGTGCTACAGTTTTTGGATAAGATGGAGGGAGAGAAATGGAAGGCTATATCTGTGATGGGTAGAGTTACTCCTATAGAGTCAATACTATCAACTCTTCTTATATACTTGATGTCCAATTCTGTTATTCCGAGGGGTATGCTTATGAAGAGTGTCTTATCAGAAATATCTTATAGGACTCAGATGATAAGTCAAAAATAGTACATTTGTTGTCCTAGGATCGTGTGTGTTAGCCTATTCAGGATGGTGATCTGCCTTCTCTGCTTGCCAAAAGTGAGGTATTGGTGGCTAAACATGCTGCAAGATTTCTTTTGAATGAGAATGGGTTCTGGAGCTCTTTTATGAGAGCGAAATACGGCACATGGTCTGCTCTGTCTTCCCCAGTTGGTACTCCAAGTTGCTCCATAGTACGGAGGAAGATCTGCTCCTATGCTCCTCTTATTTTCGCAAATATTAAATGAAATATTGGTAATGGTGCATCCATTGATGTGATTCATGGTCCATGTTAATCTTCCACACCCCTAGCTCGATATCCAGCTCCTTTAGACACATATTTGCTACAAGGCCTTATGGTTAAAGATCTCTTAATTCCTGAGGAGTTAGCTAAGAAAGTACTCTTCATTTCAATTCCAAGCGGTAACACAATCAATGCGCTGGGTTGGGGTCCATCTTCTAAACTGACAATTAAGGTATCTAATTTTTATAGACTTGTTTTATCTAAACCTCGACCTAATCATGGTATTGACAGAGTGTGGAGATTAGTTGTTTATCCTAGAATTGCTCTATTTATGTGGAAGGTTGCTTGGCATCGACTCCCATGCCAAAATATTTTACATCAACGTGGTCTTAATATACCAAATCATTGTGATGCATGCTTGGATGTAGAGGATTAGATAGTTCATGTTATCCTGCAAAGCAAAATAGCATCTCAAGTTCGGAGGCAAGCCCCACTCCATAATTCATGTACTATCTCTTCTTTCTCAGAGAAATCTGCTAGTAATGACAAAAGATATGTAGTAGTTATGATGTGTTATATTGCTTACCATATCTGGCTATCCAGGAATGACCGCATTTACAAGGATGCAAGACCGAGTCCTCGAGTGATTCTTTTTAGAGCATCTGCCCAAGCCCAGGAGTTTACCGAGGTGGTTGCTCCAGCAGAACCTTTGACAGCAGGGGTAACATGTGGCTCTTCCAATGTAGCTTCTGCGTCCCCCTACGTAATTTATTTTTCCTGGGAACCACCACCCCTACTTCCTCAAGGCCAACTTTGATGACAATGTACATCATAGAGGTGCTTTCAGTAGAGCAGTTTTTATCATGAGGAGTGCTAGTGGTGCTTTATTAGCTGCAGGCGATGCCAAGATTTTTCACACTACAGTTCCAATAACTAAACTACATGCTACATGGGAGGGGTTGATTTTTACTATATAGAGATTGAGGGCCTCCTATATTTGTTTGGAGGGGGATTGTTGACTATTATCAGATGCTCCATCTTCTATTGCCAAACCACATCCCCTTCTGCAAAACAAATAGCGAATGATGCGCTCTTTGCTTTCGATTGGCATATCTCATATTTATAGGGAGCAAGGCATGTTGTACCGGTACCGGTAGGCGTACCGGTCACCTACCGGACCGGTACAGTACCGGTTCGGACAAGTTTATACCGGTACCGAACCTGCTAACAGCACGCAGCGCGCACGGCGCGTGCGCAACGCGCTGTGGCCACAGGCATTTAATGCCACAGAGTGGCATGAAAGTCACTCTGCCAATGCCATAGAGCAGCAATGCCCCTCTTTGGCAAACCGGATGCCACTGTGGCACGCTGTAGAATGCCACAAGTCTGGTTCCGTCCGATACGCTCTTGTACCGTCCGGTTCAGGCAGTACAGGCTTTGTACCGCTTGGTTTCAACCCCAATGGGGCCGGAACCGTTTTTCACTGTGAAACTAAACCGGTCCGGTACAAGCTGAACCGGTCAGTATGGGCCGGTTCAGCATACCATGATAGGAAGGCTAGTAGTGCGGTTGACTGGATGGCAGCTTATGT
The DNA here is from genome assembly GCF_051530095.1 of Phoenix dactylifera. Lineage (NCBI taxonomy): Eukaryota > Viridiplantae > Streptophyta > Magnoliopsida > Arecales > Arecaceae > Phoenix > Phoenix dactylifera. Next base: position 54,289,343 of record NC_143191.1, read on the forward strand.
GGTAAATCACACTGGGCCCATTCTATGAGACTCTACAATAGATCTTCTAGTCAATTTTTGGACATTTTGTTTTGCTGATTTTCACAAATGTATTTATTCTAGACTAGTTTAATTTAGCCGATTTACTAAAAAAAAGAGTGTTGCATATTTGTTCAACTATACTATCATAAGTCCATTACGTTCTGATATTCAGGCATTCAAGAGTAAACTAAAATAAAATGTAATCTAGTTTTCTAATTAGTTGGCCTAATAGAATAGAAATATAATAAAACATCAGACTAAAATAGATGCATAGATAAATTGAAGAAATGAAAGAAACTAACAAACCTCTTGAAGAAGCAAATCAACAAACATGTGAACTTCTCGTGGCTCCTTGTGCTGTTTTATTATTGATAAGAAACACCAGAGGATAACGTAATAAAAAGTTAATGATTTTTGCAAAGTTATCAACTTTTAAGAAATTAACTACAATGAGCATGAAACAACATTTACCTTGATCCAATTTGGTGTTGTGAACCTCTTTTTGAGAAGGACAGATATCTTCTGAGTTTTCATATTTATATACTGCACCGGAAGAGAAAGTGAATTAGTCACAAGTTTGGGTTCAGTTTAAAAACCTGAAGTCCGATAGGGCAAAAAAAGTAGATATCAGACTAATGATATAGTACAACATTTATTCGAAATCAGAGCTAGAGTGCATCAGCTTGTACTAGTTGAGTAAATATAAGATGACTGAATTGTTGTATTACAGATCAGTCCCCTTTTATTCATGCATCCAGGAAAGACTAAATGTCCTTCAGATCACTGGGATAAAACAACTAAACTAGTTGCTGAGCTAGTTAATTTTTACTCGTAAGTCTACTGCCACTTTGATTTATCCCATTCTGACCAGAAAGCGCAACCTAAGGAGTTACACCATTTTCAACACATCAAGAAAATATTTGGCCTGGGATACTCGGTCACATTTTATTTTTGATAGGTTAGCGAGTGACTATGATATATAGCTGAGGTGGCAACCCAGGATGCTTCATAAATGATGTAGGAAGTGAAAATATATAGCATGAGGCCACAAAATTTATATAATGACAGTAAAATAAATAAATTCAATCACAAATCACAACAAAGTCTTAAAATCATGCATTTACTATGGAAACAATAATTTAAGCAATAAGGTTGGTACAAGATGCAAAAACTTTTCGCCAGCTGAACGAAATAGTCGGCAGATCTCTCCAGGTACAAATGCCGGTCCATGTTCATAACCACGGACACCACCTCCAGAAAAAGAAGCAGCTATTTCCTGACAAATATATTATTAATTACCATAATGTCTTTGGCACAGTCTGTCAAACAATTATAAGACTAAAAACAAGAAAACAGAAAACTGGATATCAGTTAAGTCAGCTGATTCGTAAAAAGTATGGAAGGGTATTAGCTTCTTACCTCTGTAATTCTAGGAATTGCACTTTGTTCTATAAAAACAGAAAGTTGGGCCAGCACAAGAACCAGTCCTGTCTGAATTTTGTCCACTGGTATTGAATCTGTAATGCTTGAATCCTGATTTGTAATGTTACTTCTTCCAGAAAGCAAAAGGAAATGTCCATAAAGTTTCTGAAAGAAGTCTTGAAAACCTTCTTGCACCCAATCAATAATTAAGTCCCTCAGCTTTGCTAATAACTCTAGATTACCATCAAGAAGCTGACGGAATTCCTAGAATTAAATACCAAGGTTAAAATATTTACACCAAAATCAAAAGGATCAAATATATAAATGTAAAAAACCAATTGTAAACGTAAGAGATGCTAATCCATGCAATTATCTAGTAAATATGGGACCTTCTTTTTCTTAGTTAACTGAAAATCTTTGTATTGATTAGAATTTTTTTTATTATATTGCGCTTTTGATTTTAATTTGTAAGGTATTTGATGTAGTTTTATCATACTGCACCATGCTAGTACCAAATTGTGTCATGTGATTGGGCATACATCACCAAATGAGCTATGCAGCTAAAATAGATATATTTTTGTTGTCCGCTCTAACAAGGACAAGCTCAAAACTCTTGTACCTTATTATGTGCCTCTCTGGAATTGGTTGACTTGTAGAATGGAACACATGTCATTTCCCACATATGGTAATTATGCTAATTATAAAAATTTTCTCAAAGATGCCAACTCTAACAAGAAGGACCTTCTATATCATCTTAGAAGATCAGATGTGTGATGTTCTTGTCTTCATAATAAAAAGGAAATATCTTTATATGCTAATAGAAAGTACTTAATGTCATCAGCATTGTAGGAAGTATCTTTGGAGGTTCTCCAAGTAATGATATTCATCATTTCTAACAGACAAGGTAGATGTATATTCTAAAAAAAATGATGAGATATGCGTTATCCCCCAACATCATGGATACGAAGATTTTTATTTAGACATGGTTCAAATAATGAAACCTTGAGTTTTTTCCATTTTGTTAGAGTAACTTTTGTAGTTATATGTTTGAAAAGTTTCTGCAAACAAGAAACTCATTACAGAACTCATACAATGAGTAAATATGTTGAATCTATTTATATTATCTGAGCGTTACAAATTCTAAATTTATTTTTGGATTCTACAAGAGATGATAACCTCTCACATCTACAAATGGTTTCAAGCATGCAAGCATACAAGCAAGAAGCATGCATGTAGATAAGTAATTCCATCATTTTCAAAGATCCTATGCAAGGAAAGAAACGTGAAGCTACACGTACAAATTTCAACTCTTAGAGTACATTTAGGTCATATCCCCAACTATTGAACTTCACTGAATGGTAGTAAGGGACCTACACACTAAGAAATTGATTTGTCTTCCTTTCTAACAGAAAATAAAATTTATGAACTTCTGTAATTATCATTAAATGGTGACACAAGCTCAGTCACCTTACAAAGGTTTGGGAGCTTACCAGCAACAGATCCATACTGCCCTGAATTACTGCTTTTTTGCCACCTTCAAAGGCAATTTGCAATGAAGACTCTTCTAAACCTTCCTTTGGCTTAGGTTGGAACTTTGTGAGTGCTTCTGTCAACTCAAAACAGAAAAAGAGAAAAAAACAATCATTTGCTTATCACTACACAATAATGAACCACTGGTGTTCTAATTTCTAAAGACACTTACGACGCAGATCCTACACTTCAAATTAAAATAATTATTGAAGCGAACATTTTTTTTCCAAAGATGAATATGCTCACAAGAAAAAGCTTTGAATACACTTATAACAAAGATTTCATACTTTAAAGTTAAATAAGCATTGAAGCGAACATAAAGTATTGTTGCTCATAAGGGAGTTAAATTATAGAATGAAGAACTCGAGGTTCAGTTTGACATATATGCAAAGTTGGGACACCAAGAAGAAACAGAGGTTTCTATCAGCATAAAATGCGGGCAGGCCCTCACATTAATAATGCATATTGAAGTGGAGAATAAGATAAAACTCTCAATGGAAAATGTCAGAAACAATAGGAGGAAGGAACCGACCATCTCAGGTCAAAACCTCTGTAGATAGTTTTTAACAATCAATATGCCAAGAAGAGGCAAAGGTTCCTGTTGGTATAAAATGTAGGTAGACTCTCATAATTATAAAGTTTATTGAAATAAAAGATGTCGACAGAGATAACAGGAAGGAACCCACTATCTTAAAGTTAAAGCTCATTCAGTTATTTTCATCGGTAGCACACTATCATAGAGCAAGAAAAGAATATTCCATTTTGGATCTATCATCCACATTGATATTCAAACCTATATCTCATTTTTTGTCGTTACCAAGCCACTCATTATTTTCCCAACACTTTCTTTTTTAACTAAATATTTTTATTCCTATGTCAAACCACCTCCTTATCCACACCCTCTTTCCTACATCAGGTGGCCTACCACTACTCTTTCATTCCATGGTTTGCTATACCAATTTAGTTCTACATATAATTTCACAGAAAATAATCCACAATAATTGTCTTACTTTGTGCATTTAGACAACCAAGAAGTCTCAAAATTCTCTTAATTAATCCATTTGGTGGAACAAATAAGGAGATTCAATATATCAATAAGATGTACCAGAAGATTGTGTAATGTATTCTAAAAAGTATCATGTTATGCACAGAATATTTGTGAAAATGAAAAGGCACATCTTTGAAAATCTTGTTCTCATATGAGTTATTTTAACAACAGATTCCCATAGGCCCACTAGCATAACATCTAGTTAGTGAGGACTAATGACCCTACTAACATGCATCATCCACTAGATCGATCTGTTAAGCGACTTATCCAGACTACCAATCATAGTGATGTAACTCAAATTGAAGTCAATTGGATTTGCAATCCTGTGATGGACTACTCAAACTATAGTGATTGTCTTTTTAACCCCCTTTTCTTTTTAATCCTGTGATGCCAGCGTTGGGTCGAGCTTTGGCCTGGCTCGAGGGGGTTCAAATCAAGTTTGGGCCTCACAATTAGAGCTGAAATGAATCTTGGGCAGAAATCCTTAGCTTGGCCCAAGCCCGGTTCAAAGCTTCAGCCATAAAACCTCACATAGAGCCCAAACCAAAATAACTGTAAATGGGTTAATCCCTGTCCTACCCCTACCCCATCTCACTCAAGTAACTAGGTTTTTCCCTATCACTACCCGGTCAAGCTCGTCTAGCATGGCGAAGGCCAAGAAGGGGTTCCTTGCTCCTCTTCCACTCGTCTTTCTCTCTTGCCGATGAGGCCCACCCTTTCCTTCTTCCCTAGTGATGTGCCCACCTCCCCCCACCCAATCTCCATGACAACCTCTTCATCGCCTGCACTGCCACTAGATCTTCCATGCCCTCCCCTCTGCCACCATCATTGGCCATTTCAACTCTGATTCCTCCATGGCCTCTATTTCTTCCATTCTCCTCTGCCTCCTATCCAGAATTCTATTGTTATATTGCATGTATACACTTTCTATAAGCCCTACACCAAACATGGAAAGTTGTTTACTAACATCTGAAACCATTTCTGCTATTATTTAAGCTATCTTGGACATGTCAAAGAAATTATTGTTTGCATTTTACATATCTTTCATAATTTATTATCATAATACTGAATTTTCATAATTAGTGGCCATTAATTGTAAATCTGCGCTTGTATATGATGATATCTATGAATTAGAACCATAACTGATTCTGTATTCAGCTCTAATCATCCGTGTAATTTAGAAATGTGCCCCTCTGAGCATTGTTTACATATAATGTTGCATAATTAAGATGGTAGATAAATGCCATGAATAATAGATTAAGAATTTCCAACTGCACCATCCTCACTTTCCCAACCTTTTCTAGCTACTACTGCAGTTAAGTGGCTCTGTTCTTGGATCTCTAACAGTAAGTCATCCATTAAGATAAAAATTTAGTCTCACTATTTCTTAATGCATGTTTACATGCTCTAACAGTACATTGTTATTAACATATATGTATAGGTAAATTATTTTGGTTTTCACTTTTCAGGTTCATAAATTACCGGCTTCACACACTTACTCCCATTTCCCACTTTCTCTACATGCAATTATAAAAATAAAATTCTGATTGCACAAGTCTAATACTTGCAGGTCACAAATTGAGATCAGAAATTCGCAACAATAGCATCATAACATTCAGGGACAAGCTTCTTGTTTCCAATGATTTTGCTGGCCTTGCAGCACACAAACTCTTCAATTTTGTCAAGCAAGCAGCTGTATGACCTTAATATTCTAGATATAGTCCCCGAGTACGTCCTTAAATGATTCATAATAATTACTTGCAGTAACTAGCGTCATTTCCCACCAATAATTTAAATCCTAAGTCATGGAAGGTGAAAAAGATTCTCCTTGAGTTTATATCATTAGAATTTCTTTTCTATATGGCATATTTATATAATCATCCATATATTAGGCCATAATCTCAAAGAAAATGCATTGACCAATAAATTTGCTAGATCCATATAAACATGGAGATGAAAACAATGATGCACAGTCCACATCCCCAACTTTCTGTGGGTCCACACCTGGTGATAGCAGGTCACATGACCTCACAAAAGGCTCGCAAGAACAAGGGATGCATGTCTGTTGCAGAGACTAAAGTGTTTCAAGTTTTATTACACTATGTTACAAGTTTGTCAATATTTTTTCGAAATACAGAAAGAAATTGCACCTGAAACTTCAAGCAGAAGATAAGAGAAGGCAGTTGAGATATACTGTCTGACAAGGGACCTGACAGCCTGAAAGACAAAAAGATCTGTCAGCAGAGCAACCTCACAGGCCTGTGAAGAAGAGAAAATGCTTGCACATAAAGTTTTTGCCTACAGTATGGCTACGAATAATCAAACTATAAAAGATAATGCTATGGAGATTTATTGCAATCTATAGTCACATGAAATTTCATTTGTAACGGGTTTCTTATCAAACTTGAGCACTTGAAGTTGCCAAGGTGACTAAACTTTTAAGGCTAGAGACTACTTGAGCACTCAAAAATTGTTGCAATGGCCATTTTCAAACCTCACCTCCCCAAGCCGTGCAGGGGCCTGCGCTGGCATGCATAATGTTTCTGGTGTATACTCAACCAAATTAGAATGCTACAAAATGATATTACTAATCACGATTAATGCATATTTTCCCTTTTCCGAAATTAAAAGCTATTGGGTATCTTTAGTACTTCTCTCACCAAAATAATGCATTTTATTTTTGTGTAAAATGACTACAATCAATTGTAACATCAGAGATCCACTGACCCTTAATTAGATTCGTGAATCTAGGTCCAGTCTGAATGAAGATTTTTAAAATTACAGAAAGTTAAATATTCTCTCTTAGGAATTAAACAAACTGATTGCATCTCCATCAAAACATTCAAATTTTGATAAGCTAATAGATGACACGCCATACTCATAATTAATGTGGATTGTTGTTTTAATTATATCTACATTTCAAATATTTGAATAAAAAAAGAATATATTTTTTTTTAAAACAATAACAAACTCCTAAGTTAATCCAAGTTAGAAATGTTAGCAACATGAATAGCAAAACAATAATTTATAAACAAAATACGACAGATATACTTGTTAAGTACTTACCTTCAGAGCTTATAAATCGCAATCTTGAAGGCTACTTACTAACATTCATATAAGAAGTACAAGCTACTTTACAAAAAAAAGTATCTATCTAAAAAGTGCAAGTTATGTGTATATTAAACAGTCTAAATAAGTTTGGAAATATTAAAGCACGCTTAAAAGATAACCTACAAATTGAAATTTTCATTTTAAGTGTCTGCCATCCAAATTCAAGTACTAAAGAGTGAGAGTGAAACCTCCAAAGAAAAAGCAGGGAGAGCAGCCTCAGGCAATACATTATCCATCAGAGTCACATCTTCTGACATATTTCCTGCAATTTGTTAGTGAGAGATCAGGTAAAAATGATGCAATTAACTCCTAAAGCAAGCTTCGTGCCTCATTAACAAGGGCAATCTTCTTAGGAAAAAAATGGACAGTTTTAGCTCATGTCTGGGTTCTTACACGTGTATTGTGTGTGTCTCATAATGTCATAAATCTTCCAGTATTTATTAATAACTAATAATTGGTTAATAAATGGCATTGCTGAAATATGCTATAAACATGAAGGATGTGTAGCAATGATAAAGCATAAAATGATAAAAGACACTTCAGCTGTTTGCGCACATACAATGTGGGCCATAGTTGAGCAAGGTCTCTCAAACTTCAGGTTAAATGGTCAAAAAAAGAAAAATAGGGGAAGAGGGGAGGAACAGAGAAGATATGGATGGGTGTAAAGAGAAAACAACATGAAGACAATCAGTATTTTAGAGGCATCATCCTTGGACAGGAGTAATAGTAAATTAAGATAGAACTGATGTCATTAGATGGCACAAGATTTGCTAATATTATCAATTGCACAGTGATTCAACTGGATATATGGGTGGCTGGTACACCACCCAAACATGAAAAAATGCAGGCTGACAGAAGCTTTGCAAACCACAAAAATTACAAAGGAAACTTAAGAAAAACAAAACGTGACTTACATTTCAAAAAGCATATTATCAATGAAGTCAGAGTACAATAGCAATGGCAATCATAATACAACATTAAGTTACAGGCTAAGTCCTTACGCAGCATTGCCAATAGTTCTGCTGATGGCATTCTTTTCATTATGCTCTGTTGAACATTTTCATAGCACCTTCATACACAATGATCAATAATAATATGTAAGTACAGATACTCAACAATATGCCTTAAATTCTTCATGCAGAGGTAACCATCAACACCTGTTTGGAGAAAAGTTTTGATTCATGCATGTCATAGAGCTGATGACTTACCTGGTAAACAAGTCCTGGGCAAGTTCAATAAGTCGCTTTTCTGAGTCGGGAAATATTATAAGATACGCACGGACAGTCCTAGAAATTTTGCCAACGGAAGCCTAAGCACAGACAGATATACAGGAAGAAATGAATATATTATATATTTGTTGAGTAATACCATGAACAAACTTCCTAGCTAATTCAACAAGGAAAACAAGATGAACTATAGGGTATAAGGAGATTATTGCATTATTAAACATAATGATGCAATATGACAACAAGATATATTCTATAAAAATGAAGGAATCATAAAAAGAAAAAGGACAGCTTAAAACTGTATTATCACCCTGGTCTCTTAAAACATGTCAACCACACATTCCTTCGGGGACAAAATATCTCTTTTTGAAGTGCATTAAAAAAAACTGTTATTTGGCAACAAATTATAAATCAAAAAGCAAAACTAAACACACAACTATTAAGCTGGAAAAAGCATCATGTTAACTAATTCATTGGTAAGATTAGACAAGCTAACAGACAAAATTGATGCCAACTTGGTATTCACTATCTCACCCACTTGAAAGTACATGGACAGCTAAAATATATTAACTAAGTAAGGACTCAACTCTTGAGTATTGGTACGCTATTAACAGATAGCCAGTACAAATGCACCAATTGCATTCAGTACCAACCGAGTGTTAACCGATATACTTTGAAATGGCAGATATACCCTTGGTATGGTCTATTTTGGCCACCAAATTTGGTTTTTTGCCTTTTATTTTTTTGTGTTTTATTGTTTTAATCTCATGCTTTTGCAAAAAAAATGTAGGAAGAATTTTGATATAATTGTCCTAGTCATGTGTCAATGCATGTCAAAGTTTTTCTGTAGCTACTATGTTACATAACATCACATAATTTGCAATCAAAAATACATTGAAAACATATATGTGCTAAAACTAACAACTGAAATGCAATTAGGTTACAAAAAAAATCATTGAATTAATGAATGATGTTAAAAATTACCATGATTTGCAATGATATAGTGCACTATAACTGATAAGACAGAAAAAAGAAAGAATGCATTTATAATATTAATAGCTCAAATTATTTATTAAAAAAAATAGCTTAAATTAATTCAGTAGGGTAGCCCCTCCTCAACAACCAATCTGAAAATCAACCCAGACAAGCATCATTTGTTCCGCTTATTTGCAGAATTTCATGAATTTTGAGGAAGACTTTTTGGGTTAACCCTAAATTTCCTTGATTAGGATCCGAAATTTCTAGGGCATGAATCTGACGATCAAACACTATTAAATCCACCTACAAGATAAACACTAAAAGTTTTATTAAATTTAGCCATCATTTCTCCTCTTGAAGGAATTTTTGTGGGGTGGAGGGAGGCATTACCAAGCTAGAGGCTTGTTCTAGCCGTAAAATGCATAGATCCAAGCACCAGCATTGTGAAATCCAACCATAGGCACCACTCTCTCTATATGTATATGTGTGCGTGTATTTGTTCTTACCCTGAGATGGTGGAAAACCAACAAAAACAGTAGTTTGAAGGGAATTTCAAGAAGTATAGTGCTATTTGGTGCCATTTGGCCCAAGGTATTAATATAGGCAATTCGTAACCTAGGACCACATTCAAAAAAGCTAGCTAGAAGGTATTAAATAGGATACTTGGCCTTGTTTAAGTACCCACGGTCTCTCCAATGCACAACCAATTTGGGACTAAACACATGCCTACATAGGTCAACACAAGCTTCCCTCATTTAAGCCCTAGTGTCCTTTCCAAGAAAAGGGTCGAATCATAAACAAATCACAGATCCCAAGATTAGCCCATGGTCGGTCCCAAAAAAGCCCATGTTGCAGTGTTCCTCTAGTCCACATGGGTCATTTTATGGGTTGGCTTTGGAATAAACTTTCTAATAACCCAACCTAGCTAGTAGGATTTAGGTACATTATAGTGCAATATTTCTCAAGGCATGGACAAGTTCATAACTCGTAATCATCAGGACCAGTATAAGATTAGCCCATGGTTGGTCCCAAAAAAGCCCATGTTGCAGCGTTCCTCTAGTCCACATGGGTCATTTTATGGGTTGGCTTTGGAATAAACTTTCTCATAACCCAACCTAGCTAGTAGGATTTAGGTACATTATAGTGCAATATTTCTCAAGGCATGGACAAGTTCATAACTCGTAATCATCAGGACCAGTATGCATGAAATTTCAAATATTAGTGTAAAGCATGTAGAAAGTGACTATGTAAATATCTTCCAAAATCATTATCTCGCTTTGAACTACCAAACAAGTCATAATCTAAACTAACTGCTAAAAAAGAAAAATCTGAAGAATTTACAAAATCTCAACACTTCCTAAATTTGTTGTATAATGGCAAATGATCCATAGCTCTTCTTATCAACTTCAATATGTATCAAGTGGGGGAAAAATTAAAACCAAATAATAGGATGGGACCACAATTGGTTGAATAGCTTACATATAAAATTAAGAGCAAATTTTAATAGGTCATACATAACATTAGGGTCATTTGATAAATATAAACTTAAGTAAAAATCCGAGCACCCATGATACTTGGACAATTTTTCTATTTTCTTGATGCATCAATGTTGGGAATATTGACCTCCACAATACTGCTATTTCTTGGATAGTGCCTACCTCATCCATTCTAAGAGAAGTGAAGCACATTTCCTTGAACGGGCATTATGGGATACCAAAAAAGTAAGTAGCATAAGCATAGTGCACCTGATGAATTCTTTTCAAAGCATAGGACAGATGATGTATTTTTCAAGCCCAGGTAGCAAAGAGAAAAGCATAAATTTGAAGCACATAAATTTCATAATCGGATAGGTGAAAGTAAACAAAAGAAGAGAGATGATACCACATGTGCACTTGTTGAAGCTGGTAGAGAAGGTATTGAATCTGATAGATTTCCTACCTTAGATGGTCCGCTACTGTCTGGTTCTGAAGCCTCCACCTCGTTAGATTCATTTTGAAATTTTGACATATAGTCCTCCAACTTTTCCAGTAGATTTGCCTTTAAGCTATCCACCTGTGAGAGCATAATAAGTGGTCACTCAAGTAGGGGTGTGCGAGATCTTCACTTTCAAAATGTCAACCATGCAAAAAGCTAGTTGCATGTAGAACTATCAATTGCATGACAGTGGAAAGCATATAAAATTATGTCATATTACAAAACATATAGGATTCCTAGACATATTGATGAAGGGTCCGCAACCTCGGTACTGGGTACCATATCAGTACCTTATCGGTTCGGAACATAGTACGGTACACCTATGTACCGAAATAGCTTTCTAACCATTTTTCTCAATTTTTATCCCGGTACGCCTCGGTACGAACTGGTATGTACCTAAGTATGCCTCGGTACAAGTTGATACACCTTGGTACGGGGCGGTACACCTCGGTATAGGCAGTACGGGGCTTGTACCGATTTGAAGTTAAGTTTCGTACCGGTCTCCTAGTACGGTATAGTATGTCTTGTACTAGGCGGTGCGGGGCGGTGCAACGGACCATGTATTCATGTATAAAATTTTGGCTATCAAAGTTATGCTGAGATACCAAGCACATGATGTATTTATTTTATGATTTCATTTTTTTTTCTCCACAAACATGCACGGTTGAAGTCCTCCCTTTCCAAAATTTAACATGATTTTTCAAAAAGAGTGGTGACCTAGCAAAAAATTCCTACAGCTTAGGATAATGGAATATATGGTGAATCTGTGATTTGCTTTGTTAAAAAGGGATACCAAAATCCACAACTCAATTTTTTGTTTTAGCAGCAACAAAATAACTCCATGCAAGCAGCCATCAGTTCTTTTAATCCATCCATCAGACTCATTAGCTTAATGGCAGTAGTCATTAGTGATGAGGCTTTCTGTTTTTACATCAACAATATATGAGTTTTCTTTGAACTGGCAATGTCAGTGGTCATCATTCTACTACTCCTGTAAAATTTGTATTAAGAAAGGAAATGAAAAGCCATGACCCAATCTTTCCTTGCCACTTTAAAAGGGCTCCAATCATAAAGTGAGATAGGAACCAAATCCGAAATCGTCTTATGTTTTGTAGTCAGGGGAAGGGGGAGGTTAATACTGGACATGTTGGAGGATAACATCATCCACCTAAACATCATGGCCTCATGGGCAGGCGAAAAAGAGACAAAGGAAGTTTGTCATATCTACTGCTATTCTACAAATTGCTAGGGCTCATGAAGGTGGCTTAAAAATGTTCATATATTAAAACCATTGCGTGCTTTCACTACTACAAAACAGCATAGCTCATCTACTTATGCACACCAATGTAAAAGGTTCTTTCATGAGCAAGAACTTAGGGATATATACATATACATAGAGCACCCCTACAGATTTTACAATAAATCATGCACCCGCATTGCTGTGATGCACAGTTCAGTTGATATATATATAAAAAAATTTTAAAAAAAAACAAAACCTGAAGCCAAAAGGCAGTAGCATATCTTAAATCAAAAGTAAAAAACAACTAGTTAAAGTGACAAGTAACAAAAAAGGGTGAAATACCAACAGGGAAGTTTAGCTGCTTTAGAAGTACAACAGCTTCAGCTCTTGCTTCAATAGGTTCAGAATCCGAATAAATCTTTGCCTGAAATTACATGTCATCAACAATAAGCAGGTAAAAACTATCTTATGAAAATAAGTATTTCAAACTACTTCACTGAGCACCTCCATAAGGAACATACTCCATTTAACTCACTTATGCTACAAGACATAACAATGTATAATGAGAATCAAATAATGACAACAAAGCACATTTTTCAGGACTTACTTTCACCATATGCAAAGACTGTCAGCTCCTTGCAGAAATTTATAATTCTTTAAACAATAATAGTTTAATTGGGAGGTGGGGTGGGAGGTAGACATTACACCACTAGAAGGAAACAGGAATTATTAGCACCATGTATTGAATTCATTAAGCTTCATTTAACTACTATAAAGGCAAGAAATGCTGAGACAAAGAATAACGAGGTTGCTTAATTACATCTGAGCAGTACAACGGGCAACCAAAAAAAGATCCAATATCGTTTTTTTACGGAGAAAACCCAAAATACTTAATATAAATTTGGGATTTGCAGATTTCAAGTGTTTTGGGACCCATCATTGGTTATGGCATATACAAGATTATTTACAGGACAAAAGATAAGATATTTTTAGCATGTTTAACGCAAGAACAAAAGATAGTAGCTGCTCCACAATCAGTTTAACAACTTTCAGGGGGATGTATTGTATACATGTTTCCAAGATTATAATCAACAGGATGCTTAACCAAAAGAACCAGATCTTCTTGAGCTCAAGAAGAAAAGATCTAGTGCGGTTTTTCATTACAAGAAGCTTACAAAAAATCCTGAACCAGTGTGCCATATTTTCTCTGTCACAAAACTTGTGGTTCATGAGGTAAAGCATTATTGGCCTGAAAATTTTTTGAATTTAGCAGATTCTTCAATTTGGTAAGAAGTCTCAAAGCTAACCTGGGTAAAGCATCCATATCGGGTAACATGGCTAACTAGGTTCTAATTGTGCAAGCATTAAGACTTAAGATTCACAGCAAGGAAGTCACATGTCAAGTACCCTGTCGTTCCTTTAGAGACTGGAAAAATGAGATAAAATTGGATTCATTATTCGAAAGATTTTCTGTAGATGCTTGATATTCCACCAAAGCTCTTGTGTGATAGTGATGTACTGTAAAGATAAATCTTATACAAGTTGTTAGATTATAAATCTGTCCTTTGGCAAGCAATAGTATGATAGATATTCTTCAAATACTCAATAATTAATATCTTCAACACATTATCAATCTACATGGTGACTCACTGATGAAACAGTTAAGACATTTACCAAGCGGCTGGACCAAGCAAGCTTAATCATTTCCTACAGTACATGGTTATATCACAGCAAATTGTTAATGTATCATTATTAGTGTTTCGCAATACTCCACATGGTTTATTGTGACAGTTCCAAGACATTTACCACCTAGTACAGGGCATATTGTGCCAAACTGACGGGGTACTGAAAGTCAGTATGACCCAGTACCCAGTGTCAGTACCAAGATATTTCCCATAGCAGCGCTCAGTATGAGGTGTACAGATGACATACTAGTACACGGTTTGATGTCAAGACTGCAAACTTTGATACTCCATACCTTTTACCTATTTGTTTAGCTTCTTTGCAATGTTGTATTGATTTTGTCACACCAAGAGAATTTACTTTTTAAGCTAAGCAACTCAATCCCAGTCAATGGCTCCACTCAATTGTGTGTCAAAGACAAGGGAGTTTAGAGGCATTAAGGAGCATAAAGACAAATATGAGTTTACAATTAAGTAAATAAAAATTGAATCCAGTTTTATCACTGTATTTTGTGTTAGCACAGAAGACTGCTGGTACATAGAGGTGGAGAATAATTTTGCATATCAATTTAGGTTGGAATAATTCTGCATATTAATTTAGGTTGCCACTTTTAAGTCAAGCTACATAAAGCTACCTGAAGGTTCTGAATGACTAAGTCCATTGCCTCTTCAGATGCTTTCTTACAATCTTGGAAGGATGAATCCCCATATGCCTACCAAAGAAAAAGCTCATCGCAACACCATTAATAATCAGACTGACTGCAACAGAAGTATCAGATAGGAGATAGCCAAATTGGGAGAAGATGGGAAACTGAAAGAACTAAGCGAGAAAACTAACCTCAAAAATTGGCTTGGCTCCAGTGAAAAACCTCACTGCATCCGTATATGCTTCCGTTTTTATACATTTTCCGAGTCGAGTCGGAAGATCATAAATAAACTGTATTTCCAGAAATATATAATACTTTTAAATTAGCTGTATCTTATATGAGCTGCATTTAACGTTTTTCTTGAAAAACAATTCACAGTGAATACAAAGACAATTTGGAAGTGTTTAAGAGGTTATATTGCACTGCAAGACATGAAACCACCTATTATGTGCATGTCATTTTTTTCAGCAGTGTAACTTCGAGTCCTGATTGACAACATAGGATACTGAGATAAACCGTCCAAACAATTTCATATTAACAAAAGCAATGCTGGAATAACAAATATTGTGGATAATAAAGAATAGATGTGGAGACCAAAAAATAGCTGATGTTCTTAAATCACTGTCCCAATCCATGCAAAAACAATCAAGGAAAAAGATGATAGAACCAGTAAGACATCTATGCAAGTGACAATATGGTAAAGCTAGCAATAAATACAATGAAGCACAAAAAATTAGGTGAACTTTTTACTTCATTTGTGATAATTGAAACTACATAACTTTTGCAAGAATTTCAAAGATCAAATAAGTCAGAGGTTCCCCGGTAGAACAATGTATCCAATGCACCGAAGCATTTTCAGTTTTAGACATGATGAATATATTAAGGAGAAGCAAAGAGCTTCAAATAATTGCTATGACCACTTTGCAAATTCTAGCGATCAGGGTTAAAGAACATATCCAGCAAGAATAATGGTTGAGTGCAACATCCTATGGCTTCTCAAACACTATACATCATCAAGTTAGGCATGACTTGTACAAAGCTGATAGTTTTGATATGTTCTCAATTTATATCATGATATCAGAAGATAAACATTAAGGTTCAACTCCATACTTGAACTTTACGAAGAAGATTTCGAGTGCGATGCAACTTCTCTATATGTTCTCTCTTCTCAAATAAAGATGTATTCACTACGTCACTCCTTGATTGAACAGATGTAATCTGAAAAAATTATGTGAAGCAGGCAGAATCTTCCTTAGGCAAAATGCAAAGCAAAAAAATAAAAAGCTAAAACCCAAATGAACACATACCTTAGCAAGGAGTTGATCCATATTTGCCTCCATTCCAACAATGTTATTTTTCATCCTATAATAAATAAACAAAACTAACATCCTCAAATTCTGTTTCCCAATGCATAATCAATCTAACATAGCAGGTAATTACATCAAAAAAGAATCCATAAAAGAAATGCCAGGGCACTCTTTTCTTTTTCTTTTGTTCTAAGATGAAGCAAGGTATGCAACATGCTGTTGATGGTTTTGACATTTAAGAAATTGTGCATTGAACATGTCTGCATTCTAAGCACTTTCATGAATAAACTCTTTTTTAAGGCTTAATCTACCCTCCTTCAATTTTAACCTGCTAGACTTCCTTCCATGGAGACACCGCACGATACAATAAAATGTATGCACAATGTGCTAATCAAGAGTCTTACAGGACAAAAAAAATGACAAGAAATAAATAATAACAGCAAGGCAGGTGCAAAAAAGCATCATACAAAAGCAAAGCTAGGACAATGATAAGAACAAGTGATATAACCTTTTTATAGTGTCCGTAGCACTGATGAACTTATTATAATTTTCATAAACTAACATCTGTAAATCAGTATCAAGATTCTTGATCTCAGCTGCCATCTCAACATGCTTCTGAAGAAGCCCCTCCAAATTTGACTTTTGAATCTGCAAAAGGCACGGAAGAAATTATATCCCTGCCTAGCTACATGCAATATCCAAATTATCACAACACAAGAATTCCTTAACAGACATTGGATCAATCACTTTCAAAGTTATCGTGTCAAACCGTATTGCATAATGACACGTACGGGCACAAAGTAGCAATCATACCTTCATACGCAATCATGTCAATCCCAAACAGCATAAAAACAGTACACGTGCAATTGGATTTCACTAATTCTCATAGTTCAAGAAATCCCACGAAAACTTCAAGCTTACAAAGATCCTTTTTATCAAAATCCCACTCGTTTCAGTGGAATATGATCTAGAAATCGACAGCAAGAAACAATCAGAAGAAAGAAGAGATGCAATTGGACAGTGTTCATGCAATTGGACTCCACCGATTCTTGCAAGTCACACTATTTGTCATAAATTCGCGATTAATAACATTGACGACATCAAAAACCCACGAAATCTCCAACCAAATGAACAACCAGAACAAAGAACCAGAATGCTTGCAATCTAAAACAACCTCATCACCCCCAAATCAAGAAAACAGATACAGGAGCGGGATCGAAGATCCCCGCCCGAATTGGAGAAAGGGGAGGGAGAGATCCGGTACCAGAAGGCCCATGTAGACGTCGGGATCGAAGACGGGTGAGTTGATGGAGTCGAGAGAGGCGGGTTTGGCGTGGGGGGAGGATGAGGCGGCGGAGGAGGGATCCGGGGAATAGAAGCTCGCCAGCAGCTCCCTCGTCCGCTTCGCCTTCTCGTCCAGAGGAGGAACGTCGCCCGCCGCCATTCCTTCTTCTTCTCCTCTCCCTCTCGTCTCTTCTTTGTGTGGTCTCTCCGATGAGGGACGACGCCGGCGTTCGATTTATATCTCGCTAGATTCCCAGATCCGACGAGGTCTCTCTCTGACTTGTTAATAAGAGGAGAGGTTTGCCGAAGCCATAGCCCTTTCCTGGCATCCAAATATACAATACAATGAAAAAAAATATGAAGTCCGTATAAAAATTAAGTGCGTATATATAATTAAGCTATTGTCGGCAAACCAAGTTCCGACTGTGATTAAAAAAAAACATGGAATCATGATCTAGTTGTTAATAATGAAGCTAATATCTTGCCGAGTTGACACAAAGATGCGAGATTGTTTGGCACTTGGACGGAACTAAGCAATAATGGTAGAACTGATAAACTAACAGAAAACAGGGTAACGTTGTGCTCTCTCTCGTGAAAAAAAAGATAACAATGATATTGAAACAACAATATCATAGAAGGTACAAACTATTTTGATTATGTGGCTAGGGAACCTAGTGAGTTAAATTATCTTTTTCTTTTTTTTTTTTTTTGGTTCCAATGCCCAATCGGAAAAAGAAAAAAATTCTTTACCATCAACTCGTTCTGCTTTAATCTTTTCCAAAAAATTTAAAAAAATTGAAATAATATAAAAGTAAGGTTTACATTCCATTTTCTTTTATTAATGATCCGAGATACATAGACTTTATTTATAATAACGAGGTATGCCTTGCATAATTTATGTTGGATTCCTCTTTTAATTCTAATATGACTTATTCTGTGACTCTGTTTGATTCTTCTCAAATTAAGGGATACAATCGATCAAAATTTTTTCTAGAAAAAAAATAGGTTAACCGGCCCGTTTTAGAGCCCAAATAATAAAATTCGGGCCCATTCTTTAAATGGGCCTTACCTTTTAAGAGGTGGTGCCCCGTCATATATTTCGAAAAGTTACTCGATTTAAATATATATATATATATATATATATATCTTGATTGGATGTCATATAATTAAGTTATGACTTTTGAAAATTTTACTCATAACTCGGCTTTTGATGCGGCGAATCTTACTCCTAAACCCTATCCATCCTATCATAGTAGCTAAAATGGTCCATATCGAGTCCTCTAATCCTTCTAAATCACTTACTGATATTATTTGCATTTTCTAGAGAAATGTTTGCTGATATGTAGATTTCTTATGGGTTTATTGAGGGGTTAATTGGTCAATTGATTGGATGGAGAAGGTTTCTAGTTTCGGATGCATGATTTTCCCATTCAGTTGTTTCAGCTTTTGGATTCATTTGGTTCATGGAGAGAAGAGGGGGCAAAGTATGGTCAATAGAAAAATAACAAAATAGTTTATGTTTGGTTGAAGATTTTAAATAAAAGAGATAAAAAAAATTGTCTTTCCATAAGAATAAGTTTTTCACCTTATATAAAAAATAGAAATTCATATGGGACACGAAAAACCATCTTTCCCATGAGCTTGGAATTAAGGTAAAATTCTTTTTTTCCCAAGAGTGCCCTCAAACCTAACGACTTATATTCTTTTTTTTTCTAGTCAATTTATTAAGAGCATAAATCGTATTTTATCCAATTTTTTTAGCAAAATAGATGCTCAAACCAACATAAGTTTCTCTAAAAAATATGCCAATCAATCAAATATGCCAAAATTATTTTTCCATGTGTAATATTCTTAGGTATCAACTTTCCAAAAAACACATTCTATTCTGCACACCAATGAATCTTTTTATTAACTCTAGACACTAAACTTCATTTTTGAGTTAAAAAATTAAAGTTTAATTATTGCAATTAAAATAAAAGAAAATATCAGCAAAATAATAAAGCTCACAACGGCTCTGGCCTCTGGGGTTGCCGGCATTAGTTTGTGCTGGGACTCGCACGACTTGAAACGAACGGCTCCCTTTGCGGTTTCCGCCGTCCTCGGGCCCTCGTCTCCATCCATTGGACTCGATCTCGCCCCGAAGCTCCACGAGAAATCTTCCTCTCGACGGTAATCAGAGCCAACATTTTCGTCATCTTTGCTTTCTTTTGAGGCAAAAAAGAGCTTCTTTTTAGGGATTCCATCACACTTCGGGAGTTGATTTTTGTAATATTAGTTCAGAGATTTGATACCCCGGTTTCTTTTTTCTTATTTCTGTTGCATCCTTTTATCTTATCATCCTTCGGATTGATTCTTTTTGGCGAGAATAGTCAGTGGGAAAGCAGTATATAGCTTTGAAAAAATTCACGATATATATAATGTTTTTCTGTAGCTGGTCATGTTATTTGGCTGACATCAAATATGGGAAGATGAAATCAGAATTATGTGTTTTTTTTTTAAATGAGAGAATTATGTATTTAGGCTGATTTCTGGAACAATTTTTTGATCATATGGTATCAATCCTTCCATATGAACCCAATGTTGCAACCACTTGGCAGAATACAATCTGGTCTGTGTATAGCTGGTGAGTGTATGGTAAGTGATAGATGCTAATTAAAATGCAAGCCTTGGATAGAAGACTGGAAGTGAGATATTATGTAGTTTGGATTTGGCATAGGTGCTCTATATTACACTAACATCCAAGGTTAAGAAGGTGCAAACTGCAAACTAGAAACATGGGGAACAGATTTGAGGAGATCATGCATTGCATTTGGAAGGCAGTCTAGCCTGTTGAATTACATTTCCTTTGTATAAGCTCTGGTAAATCGACAAGCCAATGGGCTTTGGAACTAACTTGTGAAACTGGATGAAAAGAATATATAAGAAAAGTTCCTTGAGAATTTGTAGAACTGGTCTATAGGGAAGCAAGATAGGCATTGTTTCTTAAAAGTCATCACTAGTGTATTCCAAGCCTTCGGCTCATATTGCTGGCATGTGCCAAAATAGATTGGATTTATTTCAACCATGAACCTCATATCAAAGATCAGTAACATTCTTTCTTACTTTTTTTTTCTTCAAAACATTCAAAGCAGTTAGGGCAGTTAGGTGACACTATTGCAACTGGCCAAAGTTTCACGCACTGGTAAGTTATAGGACACTAATGCTCCTCTACTTCTAGCTTATTAGTTGTTGCAACTATGCTCGGGTAGTTTATACATTGCAAAACTATTGAGAAAATAAATTTAATTCTTCGTAACTCCAAGCATCATCCTCAACTTGCTATAAAAGTGTCATACTTGAGAGGCTTTGTAAAAATATCCGCAACTTGATCATTGGTCTTCGCATACTTCACTTGCACTTCGTTCTTCACAATGCAATATCTAAGGAAATGATACCTCGTATCTATATGCTTGCTTCTGTCATGAAAAATCGGATTCTTCGCCAATGCAATGGTCGACTTATTGTAAACAAAAATCTTCGTAGCCTCCTCTTGTGACATTTATAACTCCTTCAACAATCTTCTTAACCATATGACATGACAAACACAAGATGTAGCTGCAACATATTCAGCTTCACAAGTTGAAAGTGTCACAATTGGTTGTTTCTTTGAACTCCAAGTAAAAGCCGTATTCTCCAAGTAGAAAATAAAGCTGGTAGTGCTCTTCCAGTCATCCATATTTCCGACCCAATCACTATCACTCTAGCCCATAAGCTTAAATTCATTAGAAAACAAATAAAGCAAGCCAAAACTAACTGTACCTTTGATATAACGAAGAATTCGTTTCGCCGCTTTGAAATGTGTCATGCTTGATGACACCATAAACCGATTAACAAGTCCAACTCCAAAAAAGTATATCTGGTTTTGTACAAGTTAGGTATTTCAAACTTCCAACTAAACTCTTGAAGATTGTAGAGTCTATCTTCTCTCCTTCATGCTTTGACAATTTGACTCCGTATTCCACCGGAGTGCTCACGGATTGACAATCTTCTATCTTGAATCTCTTAAGGATCTCTTAGGCAAAATCTTATTGGAAATTAAAAATTTCATCCTCTATTTGCTTGATCTCAATGCTAAGATAATAGGACATGAGACCAATATCCGTCATTTCAAACTCTCTAGTCATAGCTTGCTTAAACTCTCCAAACATACTTGTATTATTGTCCGTAAAAATCAAATCATCAACATATAAGCAAACAAGCAAAATATCTTCATTTTTACGCATCTTAGCATAGAGATCATACTCATGTAGGCACTTGGTAAACCTATTCTCTTGGAAATACTAGTCAATCCGACTATTCCAAGCCCTTGGCGTTTGCTTCAAACCATACAAGGCTTTCTTCAACTTCAACACTTTGTCTTCATGGCCTTTGATCACATAGCCCAAAGGTTGTTCAAGATAAACCTCTTCCTTAAGTATGCCATTGAAGAAAGTCATTTTGACATCCATTTGATAAATCTTCCACTTCTTTTGAGCTACAAGTGAGTTTATTTCGGATGGTCTCTAACCATGCAACGGGAGCAAATACTTCACCATAGTCAATCCCGGGACGTTGGCTATATCCTTTGGCTGCCAACCTTGCCTTGTATCTCTCTACTTCACCCTTAGTATTCTTCTTTTCTTTGAAAATTCATTTCACACCAATGGGCTTTTGACCTTCCGGCATAGTTGCCAACTCTCAAGAGTCGTTCTTCTCAATCGATTTGATCTCCTCATCCAATGGCAATTCTCCACTTCTCATATTTTACCACTTCTTCAAAAATTATGGGCTCACAATCGGCAAAGTGACAAAAAAGAGTAAGATCATCACTTATATCTTTCATTACCTCATAAAGATCTTGAAGACTCCTCATTCGTGGTTGCCTTTCACTAGAACTTCCACTAGAAGATGAAGAAGGTGTATTAAGAGTTGTTAGTGATTGGGAAGGTGTTGCGAGCTTTTGAACTTTACTTCTATGCTTCTCTTCATCAAAGAATAGAAAGAAATCATACCTCTTCTTATCTTCATTACTCCAATCTCATGAATCTTCTTCATCGAACTCCACATCTCTACTAATAGTCGCCTTGCCAACACTTTGATTGTAGAGCTTTTAGTCTTTGGAACGTTGATCATATCCAATGAAGATATATTTCTTGCTTTTATCATCGAGCTTGGACCTCTCTTGATCAGGTACATGAACATAGCCAATGCTCTCAAAAACTCTTAAATGGGAAATCCTTGGCTTTCTTCTACTCCATGCTTTTTAAAGAGTTTTGTCCCAAAGGCTTCTTGTCAGACACCGATTGGATAAGTACACCGCACAATCAACTATTTCCATCTAAAATTCTTTTAGGATCTTTTTTATCCTCAACATACTTCGAGCCATATTGAAATGCTCCTATTCTTTTTTTTGACAACACCATTTTGTTGTGGAGATATTGGAACGGTCAAGAACCGCAGAATGCCATTTGCTTCATAAAATTCATTAAACTCATTAGAAGTAAACTCTCCCCCTCTATCCGTTCTCAAGGCTTTAATACACTAGACACTTTGTTTTTCAATATGTATTTTAAATTTTCTAAAAGCACCAAACACTTCGAATTTTTTTTCGAGAAATAAACCTAAGTTTCTCTACTAAAATCATCAATAAAGAGAAAAAAATACCGATTGTTACCAAATAAAGAAGGCTTGATTGGTCCACAAACATCGGCATGAACAAGTTGAAGTGGCTCACTTGCTTTTGAAGTAGTTTCTCTTGGAAAGCTCTTTCGGAATTGTTTGCCAATAAGACAACTTTCACATAGTTGATTCGGTTGGTCAATAGACGACAAGCCCTCCAACATCCATTTTTGACCAAACAACTTCAAACCTCCAAAATTCACATGCCCAAGCATCAAATGCCAAAGCTAAGAAGAATTCAGACAAGTCTTGAGACATTTAGTAATATCAGTTTGGATATCAAGGAATGACATCCTATTCTTTGTCATGAGCACCTCAGCAATCACATTCTTCATTGTTGGATGAGAGCTCCAGTTTCTTGATTTTGGAGATGGTCAAATTTCAATTTTCTCGCCTTACAAAAGAGAATTATGATAATTGGTGCATTCGTATGAAGGCTTTGCTTGGATCGCAAGATGTGTGGGAGATCGTAGATAGAGGCTATGAGGATCCTCGTGAAGAAGCTACGATGAGTCCTACTCAAAGGGAGGCTCTGCAGAGAATGCGGAAGAAGGACCAACAAGTTCTCACTCTCATCCATCATTGTTTGGATAAAGCCATGCTCGAAAAAGTGGCTAATGCGACCACCGCCAAGCAAGCATGGAAGATCTTACAAAACTCCTACCAAGGAGTTGATAAAGTGAAAAAAGTGCGTCTTCAAATGCTACAAGGAGATTTCAAAGGTATACAAATGCAAGAATTCAAGTCCATTGCGGATTTTTTCAAGGGTGTTGGCCATAGTGAATCAAATGAAGAGGGATGGAGAAAGATTGGAGGATGTCTGGGTCATTGAGAAGATTCTTCGCTCGTTGCATTGGAAGTTCGATTGCATTGTCGTAGCCATTGAGGAGTCCAAAAATTTAGAGACTATGACGGTTGATCAACTTATGGGTTCGTTACAAGCCCATGAAAAGAGAGTCAACAAAAAGGAGGAGTCGATCGAGCAAGTTCTAGTCACCAAGCTCTCGGTGAAGGAGAATGAACGGGAGTGTGAGAAAAGTCCACAAGGAAGAGGACATGGATGTGGACAAGGTCGAGGGAGAGGAGGAAGAGGAAGTGGCGACAAGGCAATTAAAACTCCAACAATGAAGAAAGGGGGCATTCCTCAAGAGGACGAGGTAGAGGAAACTACACAAGGAAAAATGATAAGTCCAAAGTTCAGTGTTACAATTGCCAAAAAATGGGCATTATGCTCAGGAGTGTTGGAGTTCTTCTAGCAATGTTGAAGAGAAGGCTAATTATGTAGAGAATGAGGAAGCGGAGGCCACTTTGTTGTTAGCCTACAAAGGAGAAGAAAGAAGCAAGAAAGATTTGTGGTATCTCGATAATGCCGTAAGCAATCACATGTGTGGAGATAAAAGCAAGTTTGTAGAGATTGACGAATCGGTGGCCATGTTTGTCATTTTTGGAAATAACTCTAAAGTTCCAATTGAAGGCAAAGGTATGATTTTAATTCGTATGAAAAATGGTGGTCATCAACTTATGAGTAGTGTTTATTATGTTCCAAGTATGAATAGTAACATTTTGAGTTTAGGACAACGTTTGGAGAAGAACTATGAGGTTTATATGAAAATCGTAGTCTCTTCTCCAAAAGTTGTTCCAAACTCAAAATATTACTATTCATACTTGGAACATAATAAACATTACTCATAAGTTGATGACCACCATTTTTCATACGAATTAAAATCGTAGTCTCTTACTTCACGATGATAAGGAGAATGTGATTGCTAAGGTACCCATGACAAAGAATAGGATGTTTTTGCTTGAAAGATTCTCCTTGGCTTTGGCATTTGAGGCTTGGGCATGTGAATTTTGGAGGCCTGAAATTGTTGGGTCAAAAAGGGATATTGAAGGGCTTGCCGTCTATTGACCAACCGGATCAACTATTTGAAGGGTGTCTTGTAGGCAAACAATTCCGAAAGAGTTTTTCAAGAGAAACTACTTCAAAAGCAAGTCAGCCACTTCAACTTGTTCATGCCGATGTTTGTGAACCAGTCAAGCCTTCTTTATTTGGTAACGATCGGTATTTTCTTCTCTTTATTGATGATTTTAGTAAAGAAACTTAGGTTTATTTCTCGAAAGAAAAATCCGAAGTGTTTGGTGCTTTTAGAAAATTTAAAACACATATTGAAAAACAAAGTGGCTTGTATTAAAGCCTTGAGAACGGATAGAGGGGGAGAGTTTACTTCTAACGAGTTTAATGAATTTTGTGAAGCAAATGGCATTCGGCGGTTCTTGACTGTTCCAATATCTCCACAACAAAATGGTGTTGTCAAAAAAAAAGGGAGCATTTCAATATGGCTCGAAGCATGTTGAGGACAAAAAAGATGCTGAAAGAATTTTAAGCGGAAATAGTTGATTGTGCGGTGTACTTATCCAATCAATGTCCAACAAGAAGCCTTTGGGACAAAACTCTCCAAGTAGCATGGAATGGAAGAAAGCTAAGTGTTTCCCATTTAGGAGTTTTTGGGAGCATTGGCTATGTTTATGTACCTGTTCAAGAGAGGTCCAAGCTCGATGATAAAAGCAAGAAGCACATCTTCATTGAATATGATCAACGTTCCAAAGGCTACAAACTCTACAATTCAAGTGTTGGCAAGGCAACTATTAGTAGCAAGGTCCGCCGTACCGGTACCGGTCGGCGTACCGGTGGCGGCCCGGACCAGTACGAACTGGTCCCGTACCAGTCGCGTACCGATCCGAACCGGGCCCGTACCGGTTCGAACCGGTTCCGTACCGGTCCCGTACCGGTTCTTCAACAATAAACTACCGGTACCGAATTCCACGCTGATTCGGTACCGGTCCCAGGCCGGACCGGTACGTACCGGCCCGTACCGGCCGGTACAGACCGGCACTGCAGACCATGATTAGTAGCGATGTGGAGTTCGATGAAGAAGATTCATGGGATTGGAGTAATGAAGATAAGGAGAGGTATGATTTCTTTCCATTCCTTGATGAAGAGGAGCAAAAAAGTAAAGTTCAAGAGCCCACAACACCTTCTCAATCACTAACAACTCTTAATTCACCTTCTTCATCTTCTAGTGGAAGCTCTAGTGAAAGGCAACCACGAATGAGGAGTCTTCAAGATCTTTATGAGGTAATGAAAAATCTAAATGGTGATCTAACTCTTTTTTGTCACTTTGCCGATTGTGAGCCCATAGTTTTTGAAGAAGCGGTAAAAGATGAGAAGTGGAGAATTGCCACTGGATGAGGAGATCAAGTCAATTGAGAAGAATGACTCTTGAGTGTTGGCAACCATGCCGGAAGGTCAAAAGCCCATTAGTGCGAAGTGGGTTTTCAAAGAAAAAAAAGAGTACTAATGGTGAAGTCGAGAGATACAAGGCAAGGTTGGTAGCCAAGGGATATAGCCAACGTCCCGGAATTGACTATGGTGAAGTGTTTGCTCCCGTTGCACGGTTGAAGACCATCCGAATGATAATCTCACTTGCGGCTTAAAAGAAGTGGAAGATTTATCAAATGGATGTCGAATTGGATTCTTGAATGGCATTCTTGAGAAAGAGGTTTATGCTGAACAACTTTTGGGCTATGTGATCAAAGGCCATGAAGACAAAGTATTGAAGTTGAAGAAAGCCTTGTATGGTTTGAAGCAAGCGCCAAGGGCTTGGAATAGTCGAATTGACAAGTATTTTCAAGAGAACGGGTTTACCAAGTGCCCACATGAGTATGCTCTCTATGCTAAGATGCGTGAAAATAGAGATATTTTACTTGTTTGGTTATATGTTTATGATTTGATTTTTACGGACAATAATACAAGTATATTTAAACAAGCTATGACGAGAGAGTTTGTAATGATGGATATTGATCTCATGTCTTATTATCTTGGCATTGAGATCAAGCAAATGGAGGATGGAATTTTTATTCCTAAGAAGGTTTTGCCAAGGAGATTCTTAAGAGATTCAAGACGGAAGATTATCAATCCGTGAGTACTCTGGTGGAATGCGAAGCCAAATTGTCTAAACATGAAGAAGGAGAGAAGGTACACTCTACAACCTTCAAGAGTCTAGTTGGAAGTTTGAGAAACCTAACTTGCACGAAACCGAATATACTTTTTGGAGTTGGGTTTATTAGTCGGTTTATAGAGTCACCAAGCATGACAAATTTCAAAGCAGCGAAACGAATTTTTCGTTATATCAAAAGTACAATTGGTTTTGGCTTGCTTTATTCATTTTCTAATGAATTTAAGCTTGTGGGCTATAGTGATAGTGATTGGGCCCGAGATATGGATGACCAGAAGAGCATTGCTGGCTTTGTTTTCTACTTGGAAAATACAGATTTTATTTGGAGTTTGAAGAAGCAACCAGTTGTGACACTTTCTACTTGTAAAGTTGAATATGATGCTGCTACATCTTGTGTTTGTTATGTCATATGGTTAAGAAAATTGTTGGAGTTACAAATGCCACAAGAGGAGGCTATGGAGATTTTTGTTGACAACAAGTCGGCCATTGCATTGCCGAAGAATCCGGTTTTCCATGATAGAAGCAAGCATATAGATACGAGGTATCATTTTCTTAAAGATTGCATTGCGAAGAACAAAGTGCAAGTGAAGTATGTGAAGACCCATGATCAAGTTGCAGATATTTTTATGAAGCCTCTCAAGTATGACACTTTTTGCAAGTTGAGGATGATGCTTGGAGTTACGAAGAATCAAGTTTAAAGGAGGGTGTTGCGAAAATAAACTTAATTCAATGAATGTCTTTTGGGAGGTTCATGAATGTGTGAAGGGTCACCTTGAAAGTGGTGATTCATGTATGGGTGAGTTCATGAATTTGGGTTTCCTATGTATTTAAGTATTCATGTATTTGGCTAGTTCATGTATTTGGGTTTTCTATGTGCATTTAAGCGGTTCATGTATTGGGTTTATACATGCACCTAGGAGTTCTATAAATACTATGTAAGTCTTGTGGTTTTAGAAAGAGGCAAGAGCCAAAGTGAATAGAAAAATTTTGAAGTATTTCACCTCTTCATCATTTCCTCACTAGAGAAATCTCTCTTCCTATATTCCAACAAAAATATAGTCCTGTTAGCATAATAAAAGCCAGTAGTCTCCTTCTAGTACATGAATTGGTTCGGCCACCATGCAGAGTCCCATGCCCTAATCATACAGTAGATATTCGAAATCCAGCATCAGGTAAAAGGTGTAAATGAAGCCGTGGGGCAGAAAAATGGAAAGAAATATTGATCTAAACTATAAAAAGCACATTTAAATTTAATCCAAAACCCAAAATTGAAGTCCTACAAAATCTTCTAAAGGTGGGAATAAACAAATAAATGCATAAAATAAAATATTTTAATTTCTTGTATTTAATAAACAAGAAACCTAGGACATGACAAGTTTGTAGGGCAAAGGCTATTAGCATGGGAACATGTGGTGAAGTCATGATAAGGGAAGATTGCAAGGTTTTCCTCCTTGCCAACATAACTTGGGTCTGCATTGGTCTTTGTGATATTTTTAGATATCTATAAAAATTGGCAAGCTTTAGATATTATATAAAAATGGGCAAGAAATCCAACACTCCCAGATGGTCAGACAATATAAGGAGTTGAAGTTAAGATGATGGAGGTTCTTCGCCATACTCCTAAAGGACAGTATTTAAAGGCAGATTAGCATATGATGATGTTGAAATAAGTCATAAAGGCGGAGACAAAAGATACAACAAAGAAATGAAAACAAAAGTCTGGCCATTAGGTGGAGTGTGAAGTCTATAAGTCAAAGATCTCCCAGAGTGCTGAAAGATGTAGGACAAATAAAACAAAGGAAGGCGACAACCAAATTGTTTAATCTTGAAAAAAAAATGGAGATGAGAAATGAATTAAATTTATCTACATGAACCTTGTAATACCTAAGATAATAAGTCAGCTAATAATCAACAAGACAATGGCTTGAAGAAGTAGGTCATGTACGATTCTACATTCAACATGAAAGCACCAAAAAGAGGTTTGAGTGATTTGCTTGCTATATCCTTAGAGTATTATTTGTGAATCATTAAATGAGCACACTTAATAATGTGATATTCACATTTTATGTAATACAGATTATGTAAACCAAATATGTGTGGCCACAAATGACCTGATTTCACTTGAAACACTGAATCATTCATTAGGGTTAGCAACTTTTGGTAGTTCTAGCTAGAACAACAGAATGTCTAAGCATTTCCGATTTTCATGTTTGAAATAGGACAAGTACCAACCATAGAATGTACCAGCTGGTTGTAATTTAAGGTTCAAAAATTGATTGGTCATCGTTGTGGATACAATTGCAAGTTGTCTAAGCTTCTTAGCAATGATGTACTGCCCACAATAATGAAAATTGACGTATCGTGTTAAGTATTTTGACAAATTTGTGGCCACACTTGTCTTGTTAATGATATTATACAATAATATGAAGCTTTACCTATATGCATACAGGAGAGAAGATGAATAGACATCAAATTAGGGTATTTCTTTATGCAAGCTAGGTAGGTCCATTGTGGGTCAATGGCACAATCAATTGTCATGCATGCATCAGGCAAGAATGACAATGTAATGGGTCAAGCATGATATGTGTTAAAGTCCATACGCTAGTGCTGACCCTACATAAGTTGATTGAACCCTTTGTACCTGTAGCATTGAATATGTGCGGGTCATGTAAACACAGGAGTGTCTAACCATATTAATGCATAAACCTCATGCACATTCCTTCAAATAAGAGACTCTTCATGTGCAAATATTTTGGTACTTATTAAAGAATGAGATAGGAACAAATCTAATAACAATCATTTGAGGGCATGAGAACGAGATAGGATCAAATCTGATGACAATCATTTGAGGGGCTGAACCATTATTGCAGTTGGTAATTAATCATGAATGGGATAGAGTCAAATCTAGTGGCAAATGAATAGTCACTATATCTGATAGCTATTTAAAAATGAGGTAGGAACCCCAACAATTTTTAGTAATGATAATTTGAGAATGAGAAACTATGAGAATTAAATCTAATAGCAGTCATTTGGGGGATGAACTCTAGATATTTTGGTAAAAGATTATTAATAAAATAGGACGAAATCAAATTAGAAAGGTTTTGGATATACTTCTTGAACAAGTGCATTGAATAACATATCCAAGTTGATTATATTTTGAAGGGGATATAGGAAAGGCTCACAAACACAAGATAAATTGATAAATACGTTCCAACCATGCCTATCCGAGAAAATGACGGTGGATGATTGCATGTTCAGCTTTTGGATGGAGATACCATTGATAAAAATAAATTTTAATAAAATAGATCTTAGATCATACCTTGAGTCATTGAATCCATGATGAACTTGAAGTTTGATCTACAATAGCAATTATCTTCAATATAATAAGAGATTAGCAGAAGATTCTTCTGGAGAGAGAGCTCTATATGCATGTGTTTAAAAAAGAGGTCCCCACAGGCTATTTAAAGCTTTCTCTAGAGACCAACTGCCACAGGTCGTTACACTCGTGAAAAGTCACCCCCCATCAAGATAACTCTTCACCAATGTGAAATTCTGTTTATGCCCTCGTGATTATCAAAATTTACAAAATTCAAGAGACACTTGTCAATGTGGGCTTTAACTAGACGGGATCCAACATTCTCCTATTTGGACCATATTGACGCCACTTATCAATTTGGGCCACAACTTGACAGGATCCCAACAGTTCATGCTTGCAACAGCATTGGCTGCTCATGGTGATCTTGATGTTCATTTTGCAAAATTCATAAAGACCAACTATTGTTTGAGTTCCGGAGTTTGATCCAGTATGCCTTTTGGGCATTGCCCTGGTACGCTTCCTCTGCCCCTTGCTCTTATTCACATTCTTCTTATCCTTAAACTTATTTCTGTTTCTTTCCCCTGATTTTTGCCTTTTTATTGACAGAAAAAGGAGCTTCCTTCCAACTGGTTGAAGACAACTCAATGCGGCCCCCAGTCAGGTCATGATTGAGTACCCATGTGGGTTTCTGCATAACTGATTGGGTTATACATGAACTCCCCCTGATATAACAATTTGGTTATGCATCCTTAGTCATTTGGCTGTTCTATGTATACAGGTTGGGTTATGCATGAATGGCCAAATGGTTTTCTACCTAGCCACAAAAGGTGAAAAATAGGAACTTACATTGAACCCATGTATATGCTTTCAGTTTTCCTTTCATTTTCTAATATATTTACGTTCTAATATAATCTATTGTGATTGCATACAGTTTATGGCAATGGTTCTGTACAAGAAAACCGGAAGAGTGGGGGGAGCGTGGACTGATAGCCCAAAACTCCTTCGAGTGCCCGAGGTCAGGGAGCATAGCAAAAGAGGGATGGATGTGTATTGATTTTTGGAATTTTTTTAATGGATTTCCTTGTGTTTGGAATGAAATATACTTTTGTTATGGATTCCTTTTGAGCTATAAGCTTTTAATTTATCCTTGTAGGCTTCCTACGGTTCTATGACTGATGTCATGGACTTTGGTTTTTGTTTCAGTGATGACCCTTTTTGTCATCACCTTTCTTTGGCTAGCATGATCAATGTGCTGTTTAGATGTTTAGCTGAGAATCGGTTTAGACATTGCAGATCAGCTACATGTTTAGCTGAGAATTGGTTGGTGGAAATAGAAATGCTTCAGTGATCTATGTTTTTGTGAATATATTTGTTCATCTCTTTGGGGATCTTTTCTGCTGCTTTCAGACAAATATGTCCAAATCTGGTAGACCATCTACACTAACTCTGCTGATTTGATCTCATAAATTGCAAATCTGGGATATCTGGAATGTTTGCTTGATTGCTGAAATCTCTTGCTGAATTTTTGATGCGGCATTAGATGTAATTTGGTGGTTGTGACAGCTTGTTTACTCCTACAGAGTTGTTCAATGAAAATGCTTCGGGGCGACTGTGAATTGAACACGAAAGAAGTTCATCAGCCCTACATTTGCTGACTTGGCAACTCCACAATCAACCAACCTGCTGTGTTTGGCAACAAATCCATGAGCTGCACCAACCCCCTCTTGCCACCTGGTAAGAGGACTGCCTGTGTCCACTTTAATTCTTGCCAAGTTGTCTGTTGTATCGAGTGTTGACAATGTGGCTTTCCATGAATATTGCATTTCAAAGTTCTTGAGTGGAAGGTCCATATATAGAGTTTTTTTCTGATTTAAATAGGCATATATACGGACTCATCATATTCCCATTGATGCAAATTGAAGGAGAGTAGACCATCTATCCCCTCATTTACTTTATTATTAAATAAAGTCTATCTACTACTTAAAAGAATGATATATCAGCCTATTTCTGAGGTTCTCTATATTCTCATGAACGTGTTGGATTTTTTTCCCCTTTTTCTGGCAGTTTCTTAAGTTATAGGTTGATATGTTGTCTCTGTACCCTTTTTCCTCAAAAAGCTTAAAAGAGCTATGTTGTTATTGCAATGAATTATAGCTTTTCACTAAAGTTATGGTTGCTATGTTGTCACTAAAAAAAAAATGCAGCAGCAACTGCATGGGCCAATCACCATGCAGCCATACGGTGGAGGCTGCATGCGAAACCACTGAGTTGTAAGAAATCATAGTGGCAACAATGGTTGGATGAAGCTTCAAGAGTAAGAAAACAGAGAACTAATGTCAAAGTAGACAGGAGACTTGAAAGTTGAAAGAATCATGTAAGAAAATCCCATTGAGAGAAACCACTAAAAACTCTGATGTAATGTCCACCTTCTTTCTTTAATAAATTAATAAATTATCTTCTTTATTTGCTTGTTAATTTTCCATTTCTTTTATAATTTCAGCAAAAAAAGGGCAAAAGACAAACAGCCATAATGGTTTTGCTTTGTCTAACCCTAACTTACACAAACTGTGTTTCAACTTTCAAGGATTCCTGCTTGTCTAAAGGGAAAAATAAATCTTTTGATGTTTGGTAGTAGATGTTTATTTATGAAAAAATAACGCCAAGTAAATGTTTTGATGTTTGGTAGTAGATGTATAAAAACAGACATTCCTTGTGATGATGTCGTTCGTTGGCTAACCAACGTGCTCATAAAGACATCTCTAAGCTTGTGTACAAGAAACCGATTTCTGCTCGCATGGGAACACCAACAGTTAACCTCAATGAATTGATAAGCACAATGGTAAACCGCAAAAAAGTTTATATCAATTTTTTTTTAAGAAAAAAGAATGAAAAGAAACAAAAGTCTTACCTTAGATTACAACAGAACGATAAAAACTACATGCACAAATCTCCCTTTCTTCAACAGATTGCAAACACTCAAAATTCCAAAATAAGTTCACATAGTAGACGAGGACTATCAAAGAGAGAGGCATTGTTTAATGGAAAACAATGAAATCCATGCCTATATCAATGTCTATTTTTTGACTATAACCTTTAACCGAATGTCGGCAGAACTGATGTCGGGCAGCATATCAGTTCTCCGACGTGACGAGTCAGTACGGATCTGCGTCGTGCCGAGTCGGGCTCGTATACAGGCCCATACCGATAGTTGAACAGACGAAAAAGAGGAAAAACGAGAAAGAGAGAGAGAGGGGGGGGGGGGGGGGGGAGGAAGGCGGGCAAAAGGTGGCGGAGGCCAACGCCGGACCCTTTCACGATTTACACAGCCGTTCTCTTTCGTTCGAAATAGAGATCGGCCACTTTTTAATTTTCCAATTCTTAAGTAAAATCAGCCTTAAAAAGCGGCCAACCGTGTTTCAAACAAAACAAGAGAACGGCCACATAAATCGTGAAAAGGACCAGCGCCCGGTCTTCCTCTCTCTCCGGCTCCCTTTCTCTCTCCCTTCCTTCTCGGAGAGTCACCGATACAGCGCGGAATAGCCAGAACCACCTGGCTCGAGACGGTTCCGCATTGCTTTGACCACCTGCAAATGGTTTTAAAATAAACAAGTTGGCGGTCTATGAACCAGACGTCGTAAGGCAACAGTCATAATTCTTGAGCATTGAGACCGTGTTGAAGTAGCATTAAGAAGCTCGAAAACAATGGACTTAGATTGCCAACGATAGGTTATGGGAACTCCACCGGCATGGCAAACCCATCAAAGTTTACATATCCAAAATAAAAAAAAAAGATCATAAGAAACACAAGGGACTTAGTTGATATTAAACCAGAAAATGAGAAGCAATATATGTAAACCCCTGGATAAATCTCCACCTTTTTCTCAACAGGATTACAAACAAGCGGATTTGGAAATAAGTTTGCACAAGAGACGAAGACTTCATCGAAAGAATGATGGCTAGAGAAGCCTTTATTTAATGTAAAGGCGATGAAACTCATGTCTATCTCAATGTCTGTATTTTGACTATAACTTTTAACCACCTCCAAATAATAGTACATAGGATGACTATAGGCTGGTGGCGTGTAATTTTACATAGGATGAATAATATAAATAACCAGAAACTCTAAAGGCAACAGTCATACTTCATGAGTTCCTGAGACCATGTGATTATGCCATTAAGAAGCTCAATAACAAATGAACTTTGGCAAAATAGTGCAAAATTGTAGGTTGGTTTTACGATTGCCGATGACAGCTTGTCAGAACTCCACAATCAGAGGACTATGTACTTGCTAAAAGATAATTCTGATCAACAACAGGAAGTTCAGTATAAATGGTTACTCTTGGGACTCCTGATGGCTTCCAAAAGACAGCTCAAGTATTTGGTTATAATCATCTACAAAGTGGACTTCAAGGCCTTCTTTTACATTTGCAGCAAGCTCGTCAAAGTCTCTTCTGTTGGCCGATGGAAATATGATCGTCTTCACCTCACTCCTCCTTGCTGCAATGGTCTTCTCCTTGACCTGCTCTCATATATGGATAACAAATGAGTAAAATAACAACTAATCCAAAAAACGGCGAGATTATTGTGATCTGGAACACCTCAATGAATTTGTTAAGAAAGTCATATTAAAAGGAGAAAATTATGAAGCCTAATGATTGCTGCCAGAAACAGGAAGAATGGACCAAGAAATTGAGTGCACTGGGGAGAAACTTGAAGAAGACTGAAAAATAATAAAATGCGACAATGCTGTATGAGATGGTTTTGGCATATGTTTCATTTAGACCATGAAAGGCCCTATGAAGGAATCTGCAACATAGGTTGACAAATATGGAGGAAAAAAGGGGGCTGGAAGACAGAAGACAAAGTAGACAGACATAGTTTTAGCACTGAACACATATCAGAGCATTTGACAGTTGATTGGAATCATTAATAAAGTAGGATAATATATGAATGCAATAGGGTTTTTTTTCTTAGTGAAAGGTGAATAAAACTTGCTGTATATATTCATGTTCGTGATTGTATAAAAAAAAAAAGAAAAAGCTTTTAGTGACTCGAAACAAATGCAATAAGAACAGATAGAATCTTGTTAGAGTTACATACCCCACCAATTGGAAGAATCCGCCCAGTCAATGTTACTTCACCTGTCATTGCAAGGTCCTTCTTGACAGGCTTATTCATGGCAAGAGAGAGCATCGACGTGATCATGGTGCACCCAGCACTTGGTCCATCCTTTGGAGTAGCACCTGCTGGAACATGCAAATGGAGCCTCGAGTTTGCAAAGAATTGATTCTCTGGCTCTTTCTCAAGTAATATGGCTCTTGCAACTGTATGAGCTATTTGAGCACTCTCCTTCATTACATCTCCAAGCTGACCTGTCAGATGAAGCGCACCTTTCCCTTCTCCTTGCTCCACCTGGGTGGTCTCAATATATAAAGTTGAACCACCCATGGCAGTCCAAGCTAGACCCATGACGACTCCTATTGGAGTCTGATCATATATCCGTTCAGCATGGAATACCGGTTTTCCCACAAAATCAGCTAGATTCGATACATCAACTACAACCTTTTCAACCACCTCACTAGCTGCTGCTCCACTGACACTGTCCAACACCTTATTGTCCTGTCAATCAGAAATTCAAGAGTAACATGACCTTAGAAACGTGTTGGGTGCATTTGTTGCTCAAATTCTATTTAAACTGGATATAAACATATCACAGCATTGGTACTTAAAAAAGATAAATATGGTTTGTTTTGGACAAAAATGTGTTATATTTATAACATAATTATATGGTTTGTTTTGGACAAAAAGTGTTATATTTATAACATAATTAGCAATAATACTTTGATGACTACTGCACATTTCTTTGCCGAAATTTGGTCCACATTATACACATGCTATATGCCGATAAACTTATATATGTATCCACAAATAACAGTGACAGTTATTAAAATCACTCCAGTAACCCTTCTACGAATGTGCCATCCGTTCAGTTACAACGAAAATGGAGACCAAGCGAACCATTTCCTAGTGCTATGGTGTAAAATATCAACTTAAACATCATTAAGAAAGAAGAAAAATTAAATTTACATGTCAAATGTATTATAACAGATTGAAAGAATAAGCATGTGCAGCTTATCATAATACCTCCAAGATAGCGGGCTGTTCGCTTGATGAACTATTGTCTGTTGATGTATTTGTTTCCATCTGATCAGTTTCTGCCAAAGGTTCAACAGCAAGTTTTTGGGCACTTGACTCATCTGCTTCCTTGGATGCAATTTCATTTGCCTTCTCACATGAGGCAGAATCCTGCATGTTCCTCCCCGCTTGTTCATCACCCATGATGTCACCTGATTCTTTAGATCTGTCGCCAGATATTTGGACTGCTGCTTGCTGAATGCTGATATCTGAAGATGACTCATTTGTCACTCCCCGACGGACAAGTTGAAGAGCAATCTATCAAAAATTTAAAGCATCAATGAGAGATGTATCACCATTTAAACAGCAGATCATCATTGATCCCCATTTTCAAGAAACTTTTTTATTCATGCATATAGAAGCAGCTAAGCAAGATGTGGTCCCTGAAAAGGCTAGTGCTCGCAACATTGGGATGGTGAAGAAAACTGCAGGCATGTTCTAAGGTTAGAGGTTACAAACCATTGCAAAGCAATTATTAGTTTGCAAAGGAGATGCATTTTCAAATTTATTTTCCCTTCCTTTCTTCTATTTATTTCATCTCCGCATTTATATATGTGATATATGGTGTGCATGTATATGCTTACTAATATTATATTATTAATTACATACCACAGCAGAAGCTAAACAGAAAAATTTGCGGTGTCTATTTTCAAAGTAAGATCTCACTCTCTCCAAATATGCCAAAGTATTTGGTTGAGGCAGTAGATTCAGAAAAAATAAGATAATATAAAAGATCATTACTGGATATATTTATATCATTGCTTCGAGATAATATGTCACTGAGCTCCTATTCCGACTTTCTATATATTGTTTTACCAAAAAAATATTTAGAATGAAATGATAATGTGAATTCAGAATATTTAGAGATAATTAACAATATGCATTTTGTGATGTAACGAGTAAACTCCTGTGAGTTTCCGATATATTTTGAAGCTAAACACTAGAACATTCTGATTGAGAAAAGTCAAAGAGAACTGATCAGTAACTCGATAACTGAATATGAGAAATTGCTAACTTCGTGCTTCTCTCGAGTTTTATGAATCCTGAAATGTATACCTTGCGATATATCTTCTCAATTTGTTTTTGCAGATTCCGAACACCAGCTTCTCGGCAATAATTTTCAATAAGTGCAAGTAAAGCTGCATCTGTTACTTGGACCTGTATATGAGATCATATGGAGTATTAGAGCCAAATTATTGGACACATGAGACTACTAACCATTATAAGACAGTCTCAAATGAACTCTTAAACTTTCTCTAATGTACATTATAATTTTGTCCACAGCAGTGTCCTTGTCATAAGATGTGTTGCAAAATGACAAGCAGATTATCTGGAGAATAATAAGCAGGAATTAACCATATGATGCAGAAATTTGCAATCAGACGAGCAGAAAACTGATATTCTATATTGATCTTTGGATCTATATAAAATTGCATCAGTAAAAACACCATTATGCTAATGCTTTTGAGTAGAACTTCAAAGAAAATCATCAATTTGAACTGGCAAAACTAAAAAATTACTCCACTTTCAAGCTGCATTAAAAATATAAGAGAACAAAAATAAGCAATGGAAAACTTTCAAACCTGATCAGGCTTGATACCACAAGCTTCACGAGTACTCTTCTCTAAATAGTCCCTTGCAATATGCATCTTCTCGTCAGTGATATAGCCAGCAAGAGCAATGACCTCCATTCTATCCAACAGAGGGTTTGGTATCATCTCAATGACATTTGCAGTGCAAACAAATAGAACCTACATTATATGCAGAAACATTTGCATCAGAAGACCTCTAATAGGGAAAGCATCTACGTAATCACAGATGACCTTTAAGGATGAAAATATGCAACTCAATATGGCAATCATTATCTGAATATAATAATGAAAGAACACCACAGGATAAAAGAACCACAAAGATCTCATAAGTTTAAGAGATATATAAACGCAAAAGGTACGTAATTTCTACGTATTTCACTACTATATAGCCAACATGCTCGACATATATATTTATATAGGCCATGAAGTCATAATCATCAAAAGGATTTGGATTTTGCAACATTTCCAAATCAGAGGGAACTTGATGTGCTAATCCATGCTCTTAAGGCACATCATCAGTTGTCCATGAGCGACCAATATCTGTCCAAATACACACATGGACATATGCATTTCAATTCTTTCGTCACACATTCTCGAGCTAATACATATACATGTACACAGTACTCAGATTTTCCAGGAAAAATAGCAAACAGTATTTGTCAAATTCACCTTTCTTTTATTTTTCCTCCCTGGTTGGTTTCATGTGAGGGGATCTTTTAGTCACATAAGTAGGTCCAGCAAAAACTGACTCAGACGTGCCAATCTGCCCAAAGTTGCCCAAATGAAAGGTTTTGCACAATTCTTTTTTTAAAATCATGTAGACTTTGAAAGGGACTTTCAGGCAAAGTAGCAAAATTCACCTTTAGTTCTATCTTTCCTCTCTGATTGGCTTCATGTAAGGAGACTTCGAAGTCACATTACTAGGACTGCCAAAAACTGGCCCAGACACACTAACCTAGTGAAACCTGCCTGAACCAAAGGCTTTGCATGGGAGTAATTCTAAAAACCATATAGGTTTCGCATCACCCAAAGGGCCAACACCGACCAAACTATAAATGAATTGATTGTGTTTGTGTTTAGTCCCCAGGCCTATAAGGTCACCAAGGATGAATCAGCTATAAAATCCAGTTGGCTAGCACTCTAGATCACCACCGATGGTATAAGATTCTATGCTTGACCAGCTCATTTCAGTTCAGAGTTCAGATAGACAAGGAAATAATATGCAAGATATCTCAAGGGACAGGTAGGCAATAAGACAAGGAAAAGCCAAGCAAGAGATTACTTTTTGGATTCTTTTTCACCCCAAATCCTCCCTGTTATCTTTGTTGCCATTAGAGAGACTGAGAGAGCATCCCAGGCCATCTGTATGGGATCAAACTCAGGACTTGAAGCAGAGGAGTTCAGTGCATCTTTCCTCAGGATCAGGCTCAAACGGCCAGCTCTCACATGCCCAGACCAAGTACCAAGTACCAAGTACCATAGCCTCCACCCTTGGTTCTCTCGATTTGAAGCCAAGGAACACGATTCTAAAGCTAAAACTAGAACTAGGGTTATGCTTTTCTGAACAACAAAATGTGGGCACTGATTCTGATTGCGAATAGAAAACTATATCAGAATTTTCCGGAAGTGGGTCGCTTCTGTGATAGTTATGCAAGAATAGAGGCTTTTGTTCTCAAGTTGATGAAGCTCTATTTATTTATTTCTTATTGCTTTTTGCAAGTAGTTATTTCAGGTATATTAGGCCTCATTGCATGTCTTTTACCTGTGAAAGGTTACATTGATTTATTTGTTAAGAATGCGATTACCTGTGATTATTTGCTCAGCACCATGAACAGTCTGGGTCGTTAGATACATTATTTAATATTTCTATGTTTCCTTTGTCTTATTATAATCCTCATATATTACTTATCCTGCAAGAATTATATTATTTTGTGATTTTCATTCATCTTACTATTGTAGTTGCAATTAAGCTAATCTTATTCTTTGTTAGTTGATTACTTTTTTATATATTGTAAATTAATTGCAACTGTGACAATATACGCACAGTGGAATTCAACTTTCTTGTCTTTGATTTTGCACACCATGCTTTCGTTTTCAATAACATATTTGATTCAGAATTGAAGCATTAATTTGGATTGGCAAGTAGGTATGGACCTATCTAAATAAATGGCTTGTGTTTGGATGTATTTTTCTCAACCCTATCGCATATCTGTCAATTTGGGTTAAGGGTTTATGTTTTTGACTCGACCAGAACCTGACTGGACCAACCCAATGCGATATCTGCCCATAAGTCATGTAAACAGTCCACTTCCAGATGACCAGAATGTAAGTCATGCAACCAGTCCACTTCCAGATGACCAGAATGTATGTAAGTGAGGTGTTGCAAGCACTGAGTGATGACCAGATGATTCTTGTCAAGACATATGTTACACAAGGAAGAATTCCCATCATGTTGATTTAAGTGTGAACTAGAGAACTACTTGAGGAGTCTTGTACACATGCAGACATAAGTGTGTACATATATGTGTGTTTGTGTGTACATATAGACATATCAGGTTGTTATTATCAGGAGTGCACAGTTTGAAATCCTTCCTCTCTACTCTCCTCCAGCTGCCACATTTATTTATTTATTCAAGCCTTATAAAACTTTGTATCATTGAGTAAATATGTGATATATATATATATATATATATATATATATTTATGAAGCTATTCTGAATCTTCTGATTTTCTTGCAATCCGTGGTCTAATTTCAGGTTGACTGTTGAATAAAGGCTGCAGCATAGGTACAAAGAAACCCACCTCTTACCCAATTCAAATAGCATTTCTGAAAATAAGTTGTTTAAAAATATTAATCCTCGAGAAAAATTGTCACTAAAGCACAAGAGATCTTCATAGGAGAACAATTAAAAATTTATTTTACAAAGAAATGAAGAAGAGCATCTTTTTTCTTTCACTTCCAGAAAAAAATAGATAACTGGCACCCTACTTAAAGTTGGTTATACTGTACAAATATGTGTAGGCATAGCATATCATTTCAATACATCTATGATCAAGGTTTCAAACACCAGAACCAGAACTCATATGGTTTTTTTTGCCAGAACGATAGACTAAGTACCAACACAGGACGGGGCTGCATCCCATATCCACACACTCCATACTTGTGCCAAAAACCCAATGGAACAGTACAGTACCATCCGTACCATCCCATTTTGACGGTATTTGAAACCCTTGTCTACAATGATGTGTGTATTATAAACACCTATGTTTCATCTCCGTCTCTGTTCTTCATTTCGTGCCCCATAAAGGATGAGCCCCAGTCAAGATCTGCAAAGCTGGTCCAGGAATCATATCAGTACATTACCAGCACAATATGGTACACATCCCATACCAACACAAGCTTCCAATACTTGTTTCTCGCACCTAGCCCTGGTATTTACTCAAAACTGAGTGGTACAAGTCAGTTCAGACAGTACGGGGCAGAGATTCAGGCCATTATAGACTGGTTCAGCTCATATACTCAACTGAACCTTGGTACCGTATTAGTACTTTACTGGTATGGTCAGGTCCATACAGCTGACCTTGGCTGCTGTGCATGAGAAGGTTGCTTCTGTCCATAACATTACATATAATCCTTCATGGACTTTGTTTAGCTAAGAATTGAACTTCCTAAAAGGTCAAACACACTACACCAGTGACAAGCAAGACTTCATAAATTGCATATAAACCTACATTAGTAAGTGCCACAATTCATCAAGAAGCAATCAACTTTAAATTACAAAGTACTGGGAAAGAACCAATGACTCACCTTCGATAGGTCGATTGGAACATCAAGATAGTGATCAAGGAAATTTGCATTTTGCTCAGGGTCAAGCAGCTCTAACAAAGCACTAGCTGGATCACCAGCATGTCCCCTTCCTAACTGTTGCAAGATTTATTATCAATAAAAGATGTTATCTCAGAAAGATGGAGAAAGCAACAAAATTCATTGCAAATATACCTTGTCAATTTCATCAATAAGAACCAAAGGGTTAGCTGTCCCCACATTTTTCAGACATTGCACCATCTTTCCTGGCATGGCACCAATATATGTACGACGATGACCCTGGGGAAAAGTCACCACACAAATGAGTTCTATTCAGAGCATGCTGTTGCATCTTAAAACAATTACTCCTGATTGGCTGAGATTTCTCATTAGGGAATTTTTCTTTTATTTACCTTGATTTCAGCCACATCTGCCAAGCCACCTACAGAGAACCTGTAGAATTTCCGGTTTAAAGCCCGTGCAATTGAGCGGCCAATGCTAGTTTTACCAACTCCAGGAGGCCCAGAGAGACAAATAATTTTGCCTGCAATTAGAAAATAAAATCTGATAACATGCAATCGATAATAAATTTGGGATCAAGCAACAAAATAGCCCAACCATAGAGCAGCTTCAGTGTCCAGATTTCCATTCGGCAAACATGTATTTAACAAACAATGAATTTTGTACAGCAACGAACAAAGAAAAAGGAAATAAGCTTAAGCATACTAAATATATGGTCTCTTAATACAAGAAATTTGTATTCTGTGGCATTCTAACATGGACAGCTATTGCTGAAAAGATTAGACTCCATGCAGTAATTTGGCACTTGATGTTCCTAGTAATCAAGGTTAACCACGAAGATATGGGGTAGAGTTATTATGGTATAGTAAAATAATAACCAATAATAATATGAATCTAAACACAGTTTCGAAAAAAATGACTGCAACATCTGCATGAACCATCAGACCTGCAATTTAGATTTTCAGAATTGGATATGTATCCCATGCCAACTACCAATGCAAGATCAAATATGACAACTTAGAAGCCCTATGTATTATCAGATTCACACTTTTTTTTTCTGTAGAAGATCAAGTACTAGCAAGAAGAATCCTGCATGACAAGTCAAATGTTACAAGAACACAAATAAGAAGATCATTTCAAATAGATATACGGTCAATAGCAAAAATCATGACATGTACTGGTTCATTTTAGTTAGCATCATCCTAGAAGCACAAATACTAACAGATAAATCAGGTGCTTATCACGAAAGGCAGAATCATATATTAATGCATAGCCAACTCCAAGCAGTTGAAGACAAGCATGTTGGTTATGGACTTATGGTTAAGCGAACTTGTTGCAAAGAAGATACACAACAATTATGGAAGCAAAGAACAACTAGCATTTTTCATTAGCTAGTTACGTTTCCACCAATGAGGGGTCCTTGGGGGGGCAAACTAGGGACAGAGCTATATTTTAGCCCTTTTTTTGCACAAAGTGGCTGCCCCATGACTCGAACCCGCGCCATTGCACTTGTCAGCCTAAGTCTTTTACCATTGCACCGAGCAATGGCCCTAAAGATCAATTACTATGGTTAATAAATATTAGAGCCAAATATAATAAGAAGAAACTTGCCTTGTGATGTTCCTCTTAATTTTCCAACAGCTATAAACTCCAATATCCTTTCCTTCACATCAGATAAACCATAATGGTCCTCATCTAAAATCTTTTGAGCATGATCGACATCAAAGTTTTCGGCACTGCAGCAAATAGAAGAAACAATGATGAAAATAAGGTTCTCAAAAAGTATACAAGTCAAAAGCTGATAAACAGCAACAGAACATAGGAAAATTGTAAGCAACCATAAAGGTCAGTAGATACCTAGGTCTATATTACCAATAGGGAGTTATGAGTCTTAATTAAAAAGAAAAGAAATCAGAAAGCATAAATAATAAACTGTAACCATATAAAGAAGAGCTAGCAGCTATACAAGATCCCATTTCACTAATTAAAAATTTTACTTCATGGTCCATGCATGAAGACCACATAAGCCAATAAAGCCTCTGAAAGAATAAACAAATTGCAATGTGTTTGATCAAGTAATCCTTTGCAACATTGACTCCACTGCAAATAACTACAAAGTAAAACCACTGATATTGGCAACGGACTGGCCAAACAGTGGATTAAGATAAAAGCTTGTCTACTAACAGACTACGGTAGACCGAAAGAAAGGTAGGAGAAGAAATGCAAAGTAGCAAGCAAACGACAAAAGCTATACCCAATAGATGCGGATGGGTGCAAAAACAACAAAAGTGGCCTAGCACAAAAAATGATGGCCGAATCAAAGCACAAAAGATAAAGATCAAATAAATGAAGTTACGAGATACACGTGAACCAAAAGAAATAAAATTGAAGCTGCATGGAACTCCAGGCAATGGAGCCAAAGTAAAAGGCCTATGTGGTGATCAAACAAGCTAGGCAATGGCAACTGAAGCAAGGTCACCAAGTATGAAGACTGAAAGCATCACCATAACCTTCAGGAAAAACAGAATGTACCAAGGAAGAAGAAAATAACAGCATGAACAACCAAAAAGCCAGACAAAATAGAAAGGCAATCTAGCAATCTGCCATCAGATGACTAAACAAGAGCAAGAATGCTGGATAGACAGAAACATGGAAAGGTAATTATCTTTTACTACTAAAGTACAACAGACCATATCTCATTGACATTTACATGAAATGATTAGAAGCAAAACAATTGCCAGTAAAACCTGTAGTTTCCCCATGGCAATGAGGTCAGCCAATCAAGATAA
Organism: Phoenix dactylifera; assembly: GCF_051530095.1. Lineage (NCBI taxonomy): Eukaryota > Viridiplantae > Streptophyta > Magnoliopsida > Arecales > Arecaceae > Phoenix > Phoenix dactylifera. The sequence goes on from NC_143191.1 coordinate 54,334,244, forward strand.
TTACGAGTTACATTGAACTCGCTAGAACTGGCTTCCAACAGCTGCAACTTTGTGAGTTCCTCGTCTATAACTTGCAAGACATGAGGAGGACATCTCTCCCTATTTGGTTCAAGCCTTTCTCTAAACTTTGCTGCAAGAAAAGAAGAAAACACAAGTGCCTTATGTCAAATATATGTCTTAAAGTACTATATAACTAATATTGCACTACCCTTCTAAATGTTACTTAGGCATAAGTCATAACTAACCAGAAAGTGCTGTTTTGTCATCAGTCTCCAAACCCAGCTCCTGGATAAAGGCAAATAAGTTATATACTTTCATAGTATAGAGTGCTGGTGAAGCAACTTTCCTACAAAATCAACTTAACAAACAACATCCCCATGTTACCATTAACATGCTAATAATGCAGTCTATTCACAAGGTCATCATCATGAAATCAAAAGGGGAAAAGGTAAAATATTTCTAATGCACAAAGGGGCCTGATTCACCTTCCTGTTTGCACACGACTATTCTATCAATTTCAGTGGACCCCATAGAATAAGAATCACAACGACATACCTTCTTTATTGCTTTCAACTGCTCATTCAACAAATAGCGCCGCTGCTCACCACTTATTTTTTCCTCAATTGCTTTTGCAATTGATTCCTAGTATGAAACCAAATGGAGATGAGACTGCAGCTCTCCTTAGAGATTGAACCAGAGAATGCAAAAGCGAAGCATAATAAAAACCCAAGTAAAAACAACCTGTATCTTACTGATCTCCATCTCTTTTTTGACCAATTCCAGAGTTAACTTCAAGCGCTTGTACACCTGGTCAGAAAATATTGATAAGGATATTGTGACTCGGAAGACTTTGATCTATGAAATACATTGTAACAGCACAGTAAACTACAACAGCCCAACATCCACCCAACAAGAAATTGAGTGAGAAACCTTAAGAACGGTATAGCCTGAAATATACAAATTAAAATATGGACACAGTTATATCTAAAATGTGCAGAAACATATCTTTTTCTTCAAACAAAACCATTTTTGTTGAGCATAACACATGACTATAATATATCACTCAGGAAGCCTTGCTGATAGCAAGTGGATTGTTCAATTGAAAGAAATAATAAATACTAGTTACGAGAGAACACCTATTTCTGTAATTAGTTAATGAAATGGCAATACCCAATAAGAAGAGGCACTAAGAGAATATGTCAATTTACAGGATGCTACACTGCCACAACTAATCACTTACTAGTGAAACACATAATCAACATAAGAAAACAATAATAAAATCAATAAGGAATGACAGGAAAAGGCTGCCAATATAAGGCATTTGCCAAGACCTTAGCATTGATTCAACCAGCCAGAAAGATCTCCATTATCACTATGCTGCCAATCCAGTCCAGATATTATTATGAAGCGTCATAAATATGATGTTTCATGACCTCTTTTGAGTAGATCTGAAGCAATATACATAAGGACATGTAAACTACAAAGCTCATCCAGGTAGATGTCCTGATTTTTTTTTTGCAACACTCAATGAGAATTTGTCTAGATTAAGTTCATAATTTCACAGTCAAATAACATCATGATATTGCTCAGAACAAAAGGTTATGATAAACAAGTACTATTACACCTGCTGGCAGGACAAAGTTTTGTGAAGATGCAAGTCTTGAGCTTTGTGCTTACAGAAAAGGCAATATAGGAGCGTAAAATAACTCCCTCTCAAAAAGCAACTAATTTCTCTTTATAACAGCCCACTGATGCTACAGTTTGTGGACATGAGGCGGCCAAAGGAGATATATGACCTATCTTCAAGTATATCTCCTCATAAAGACTATTTCGGGGTTAAGAGCAAATTCTTAGGTAGTAGGTGCAGTTCAGTGATCAATATAAAACAGTGATTCTCCAAGAAGCTATAAAGTATCATGACATCTGAATGAGTAATAAATTTAATTTTAACTGAGCAATGAAGATAAAGATAATATAATAAGTAACTGAACATAAATTGATGAAAATAGTACTTGCAATTATGGTTTCAAGTACCAGCACTAGTGCCAAATAGGTACATACAATATGCCTCATAGCGTTGGGACCATGGTATGCTGTACCGGTCGGTACAGGTCGGTATTGGGCGTACCGTAACCGTACCGATGGGTACCGGTATCGGTACGCCAATGTCGGTACGCCTGATGTACCGCATACCGTACCGTACCGACACTCGGTACGCCTATACTAGTGCGGCACCGGTACGGGGTTCGGTACTGATACAGCGAACCTTGGTTGGGACCATGGTATGCTGAACTGGCCCGTACCGGCCGGTTCAGCATGTACCGAACCGGTTCGGTTCAAGCATGAAAAACGATTCAGGCCCCCCATATGGGTCCGGAACCGAGAGGTACGGAGGCGTATCGGTGCGAATCGGATCAGTTCGCACCAGTACAAGCCCGGTCCGTCTTGTACCGGTGCGAGCCGAACCGGTTTGCACCGGTACTGGGCAGCACACCCGCGCGCGCTATTTTATAAAGGGCAGTTCGGTACCAGTATAAACCGGTCCGAACCGGTCCGGTAGGCGACCGGTATGCCTACCGATACCAGTTCAGCGTACCTTGGTTGGGACAACAAAATATAGGTAAATTACCATGCATGAGTATGCTAATGGTATGGGAGGTGTATTGTCACCCATACCTTATCGGTACGATCAGGACAAATGGCATGTACTGGACCATTGGTACTTAAATCCTTATTTGCTGCATTATTGACATTTATAAATCACAAGTTTGTTACTTACATCAAGTTCTTCAAGCACTTGCTGGCACAGCAACTTGTTAGCCCCAGATATAGCAGCTCCAAAATCTGCTAGCCTCGGATAATTGAAATCACCAATATGCTGAGGTTGTGAAGAAAAGTTAAAAATGAGAAGTGACTTCTTTTACAGCAAAATTTAGTTGTAACATTTCAATCATAATATTTGAAAAGCATTCGATCGTATAAACTAATAATCAACTCACAAAATTTACAGGCCAAAGCTTTTCAGGCTTGAGATCTCAACTCAAAAAAGAGAGCTTAATATTAACGATAGATGTGATATAAACTATAATCTATGCATACAAATGATCCTTATCTTATTAAGATAATGTTAGGTTGAGAAAATTCTAGTCAAGAATGCACCAATAAGAACTTTTCAACTGGCCACCAAAAATGCAAACCACCCATGGTTGTAGAGAGCGACTTTCAAATGCATGGATCATTGACTATACAGAATAGCATGTATAAGTTGTCTTTATTCTGCTAGTGACTTAGGCTTTAATATTGGTAAGAACTTTGATCTTTTTTCCTTCAACCTTGTAAATTTGAGAAGTCAGATATCACGATGTTTTATAGAGGGTAAAAACAGCTATTCAGCCAATAAATAACTGGAAAAATAGGAGTGACGTCTCCATGGTCAAAGTTGAAGCCGACATGTAACGTAATGAAAGAATTGGACAAAATTCAATCAATTTAAAAAGGTCACCTGAGTATAAGTTTGGACATGATCTCTCCAAAGTGAACTGGTCTTTAAAACATCCCTTAATGTAGATATAACTTCAAATGAGGTCGCCTTTATAACATCGTCATCTTTATTATAGGGCTTTTCCTGCAAAATTAGCAGCAATTAAGTGTAGACAAATTGAAGGAATCTTCTCGAGTAAGTAAGAGATATTGTATATGAACCTCAAGTCCGACTGAACATCAATAAATCATAATCACTGTCAAATATTGCAAATGGGTATCTAGTTCTGATCTCAAACTAGGCATTATTGAATAAATCATCTAAGAAAAATTTGAAGTAACAGAAGAGCAATCAAAAATATCAAAAAAGATATAGTCATCCATTCCAATGATTCCAAATGTTATATGCATTAACCCAACGACAACTTGAAGAGCTTATCTATGAGCATGATCATAGGCAGAAAAAACAGATTCATAGAAGTAGCTGGAAGTACTGGAACAAAACCAAAAAAGGCAATGTCTAGAGACAAATTCCAGTACTAATAACAATTTCGACGCTGTCAGGTCATGTGGCTCTTCCTGTCCATAGAGTCAAATTAAAACCTGCTTTTTTCCATATAAGCATGAGCTTCCGGTTTTTCAAGGCAAAGTGAAGGTAAATGCGCTGCAGATGTCATGCATAGTCTGTAAAAACGAACATGCCCTCGTTTTTGGTTGCTTTCATTTCAATTACATTCCAGGTGTATCAATCTTTCAGTCAGTATATGTAAACTTTTAGTTCTGGCAACTGGCACAACCTAATTATGGCCTTCTTGTGCCAGGTTAACCAAAGATAGGCCCCTTTAAATCAATAATAAGAAACTACAAGGGACGAAGATCTTCCAGAATCCATTTAAGTTGGGCGGAAGTACACCATTCTCCAGTGTATATCAAAAGTAGCATTAGCACAGGTACAAGGAATATACGAACAGCAAACTCCAACTATTGTAAGATGACTCAGAAAATAGAGAAGAAAACAGAAAATGTACCTTTAGGTGATCAACTTTTACAGTAAGCGGATCCTCATCAACCTGCATAATGAAGGTTATTATGCAAGTCGCAGACATGAATACTGCCAAAAAAATCAAATAAAAGCAACTAATCATCCTTGGCGAAGCAACTTACCATCTCAGTTATTCTCAAACGCCGGTGACCAATAAGCACTACCTGATCCCCTTGTATGCTTGTTATCTATATAAACAAATGCTAGACAGCAAAACTGTTAGCAAATGACTCATTCTAAACATCAACATTCATTTGCATAAGCAAATGAAAATTATTTACACACTACATCGTTGAAAAGGTTACCTGGGCCAGGGTTCCAACTTCATGAAGGCGTTTGAACAATTCCTTCCCTTTGAGATCATAAATATTTTTCTCTGTTTCTGAACCAGATACAAGAGTTGGATCAGCCCCTGGCTCATCCTTAAGAAGAAAGGCACCAGCATATGCAACTGATCTTTTACGATTTTCCACCAAAGCTGCCAACAATTTGGGATCCTGCAAGGAAATTTAAAATGGATTTTGTGAACAGATCATATGATACATCACCCTCTATGTGTGTTCAAACCCATAGATACTTGCCACCATATTGATGCGGTCTAACAACAAGGATATGCAGCTTCACAAAATATACATGCTTACATATATGTAGGAAAAGGGATTAAAATCATAACACGAAAATATTGACATTTCAAGCTATAAAATGTATACCAAGCACCACAATCAAGCCGACTGCCATACAAATACCTTACCGGTATGGTAGAGTCAGTACAGTATGATAATGAATACTATAGCAACAATATTTTCTTCTGCCTAGCTATGGTACCACCGCCTGAAACCAAGTAGTATAGTTGGTACAACATGGAATTGGGTGGTATGAGGTAGTTCCGCTCAATTCAAAGTGGTTCTGCTCATATATCAAACCAAAACTCAAAACCATACAGGCATGGTACACCTGATAGACGGTGGTATGGGTTGATTCAGCAAACCATGACCATGATCCTTGTTGTCCTGCTAAGCATGATAAATCAGCAATAGTCAACAAGTTTATATATTATTTGAAAATCACCTTTAACAATTTCTTCGCCATGTGTTTTTTTTTTTTTGCAAGAGTTGCATCCTTAGCAACTGCTAGCATTTCCTAATCATTCCTCACAACTTTCATCTAATATCTTGACTTTTCTTCACCTTTGACTAAAATCTAAATTGTTTGCTTAACCAAGGAAAGCAAAGATATTTGCAACAAATACATCATACCATCTCAATCTTTAAAACAAGTATTCATCAATAAATATGGTAGCTTCGACATTCTTTAACAATCTCATGTCGAACCCTATCCTCATTCATTACATAACAACCATATGATGCTTACCTGAATCTTGCTTGTAGCCTCCTTTATTTGCCAACCATCATAATTTATCCAATACTGCAGATCTTACTGCTATTTCCTAAAACTTCACATTTTTTATCTCGAAGGCACATGAAGTAATACAACACCTGAAACATATGATTTTGCTTATCTATCTATAGCGATGTATAACATATCCAATGTAATAAAATGATCATATAGGGTAACTATCAGTCAACCTTAAGTGCATTTACTTATATTTGAAGAAAATTTACATAATATCATCTTCATGCTGGTTTTACTGACCATGGTCTCTCACCCAGAAGCACCAGCCTGATCCCAGGTTTACATGGTAAAGTATCAATGTGCAAGCAAAGTGTTGAGGCTTATAGTCAAAAAACAAAAGTGCCAGCTAACATGCAGCAGTTGGAAGTGCTACACAGATTACAAGGTATATCATACCCATACCTAACCAACATGGTAATATAGTATACAATGTAGACTTCTGAGTATCCTTACCTTCAAATTTTTCTTTCATAGTTCCTATTTTGCTATCAATCCTATTCTAATGTTATCAACTAACACTTCATTTAAAAAAAACAAAACTATGCTAATGTAACGCAAATGGCCTTTGAACCTTTATCTGTGAGACTTGAGCCAACCATCGATGTCTTCATTGTAAACATACTCTTTTGGATAACATGTTCACTCTCTCTATCGGCTATAAAACAAAAGATAAATAAAATCAAAATTTATCAAATCCCCTCCAAAAAAAATTTAACTGATAAGACCTCTAGAAAACCACATGCATTGCACATGCCCAATGTTGGTAGCATGCACCCTCCTTTTAAAATAGAAATGATGAAATCGTAAGTTAAATGTGATAAGAGGTCTAGGCTTCAGGTCAACTATTGGAATGGGCCTAGTTTAATTAATACTCACTTGCTAGCGACTATAACTACTCTTGTCGTTACTGATTCATAAATATCATCTATGAGACAAGCTCTAAGATAACCAAGCCTACATCAAGAAAAACACTTTTCCTTCATAACTATACAGAATCTTACACCACCACATTTCCAATATTATCTCAAAACTTGCAAATTCAAGTTTATCTAAAGTTTGTGCTCCCTGATGCCGAGTAAACAAAGAATAACAAAATATAGCATAAATAGCCCGTACGTACAGTAACTTCAGCCCACTAGTTACTTTTCGCAAAAACTCCAAAGCCAGCCCTTGTTTGGATTGCTTCCAACAGAAATTGAAACATTGTAGTTTCTTTCAAACAAAACTCCAAACCATAGCCAGCAACAAAAAGTGGCATATTTAAAAACCAATGGAGTAAATCATAAACAACAGAGATATTCAATTTCTGTTCCAGAAAAGCTTAAATTCCAGACTTGCATAAAAAACGGGGCATACCTTCACATATATTGGCATGTAAAAACCTGGAAATAAGGGTCTATGTGGCAATGGCAATGCTATAACCTGCTTCAATTATCAAAGGAGGCAAAAAAAAAAATAGTTAAGCCAAGAAACATGTGATTAGATGTAAGAATGAAACTGATGAATAAACATAGCAAGTGATGACCATTTTAAAAATTGACTAGATAGATTAGGATTCCAGTTCACGCGATAAAAGAGGCCACTTTCCAGTGCAACCATTTGCCAAACTAATTGAACAAAAGTACAACTGATATCTTTCTACATGCTCTAACATCTCTGTAAGCACTTAGGAATCGAATTTTACATTTTTTTAAGTCTACCTTGTTAATTATAGAAGAAGCCTTCTAAAGGCAATAAAAAAACATCATCTTGCAAGCCATCTCCCTCCCACCCTCTCATGTTCAAGAATGATTACTTTAATAGCACACTCCACCAGAGCTTTCAAGATACACAAAATGCTAATACCTTGGTCACATTATTGTAATACTTTTAAGAGAGGGGCCTAAAATTCAAAGCAAACATCCAACAACCGCTTGTGTACAAGAAAAATGAAATCTGAACGGTGAAATCCTTGACATGCTTAAATCATGCTTAAACCCTCTCAAAGATTTTTTTTGTCCAACGGAAAACCAAAACGAGGGTTGCCTGTATTACCAAAAGAAGTTGACAGCACCATCTCTACACTATCATGTCCCATCTACACTATCATGTCCCTACCAGAATACCTTGCGCCGAACACTCTAAGAAAGTGTAAATTGTTGAGAAAGATATTCTTCCCCATCTCAACTAAACCAAGATAACAATCCCATCAAACTTCAATAACTGCTATACAATAAAATCCCAATTTAATAACAAAAACCTACGAATCTTTGCCTACACTGCCAAAATATTAGTGAAAATAACTGCAAATATTCGATTTTTAATAGAAGAACACGGACCGTCAAGTAATCCTCGGGCCGGGGATTCGTTGGAATGATGGCCGAGGACGCCTTAGATTCAGCCTCCTCAGCCCCACCACCTTCTGCAGCGGCGGCGGACGCATCCTCCGCCGGCGGCGGATCGGAACCATCGCCGGGTTCCGAGCAGAAGAACACCCTCCTCCCAAAAACCGGGCTTCCGCCGCTCGGATTCCTCAAAGAGCCCAGAACCCGGAGCAAGGGGGACCGCCCTTCTCCGCCATGGCCGAGAGCCGCCGGAAACCTCGTGGAGAGGCTCTGCAATCGGCCCTGGAAGAAGGAAGACGAGAGAACCTTCAGCATTGATTCCAGGAGATCGATAGAACCCGATGGCAAGATCGAATCTTTGGCAGTTTTCTAGGGTTTTCTCGCCGGATTTCCTCGTTTATCCTAGGGTTTCGCGCCGAACTGCCATGGAACGAGACCCAGATAGAGAGGGCATTTTATGGACCCTTTGGTCCTTGGGGGGGAAGAAACCCTTCTAAAACCCTCGCCTCCGATATTTGTAGCGGCCGATATATCGGCATCGACGCCGTTATTTTTCAGCATTTTCCCGTTATGGCGATAAGGAACAGCCGTTTTAATCGCAAGTACATTTTCGGAAATTCTTGACATCATCTGTTGGGATTTTGGAGAAAATAATCACAATTTGCGGAAAAAGTTAACTTCTATTTTCTTGGAAAGAGAAAGATTAAATTTATTTGTTAAGCGAAAACAAATTTTCTTGACTACATATAAGAACATCTCGGATCAACATCAATCTATGCGCATGCAATGGTGGGCCAATTTGTGATGTAAAAAAAAAACAAACAAACAAACATATAGCTTCTTTTTAAATATATGAAAATATTTTTTATCAAAATTTTTAATTGTTGGAATGGCCAGTGACATTCATTTAGATGGCCATTTTGGAGAGCATGTTTTATTTGGCATTATGAATGGTGTTGAAATCTTCTCAAGTTCAAGTTATATACATCGAATGATAATGATAAAGTGTGTATTCATTTGAGCACCCATGTCGCATGTTAAATACTAATTACTCGTACTTTATTTTTTATTTTTATTTTTTTTGGCTACAACAGATGGTTCATACAGTATTAGTACGAATATATAAAAAAAAAAGTCAAAAAATAACAAATCTCGGAGTGTTTTAGGTAACTCCTTCTTTCCAACCCACAGGCCCTCAAAGTAATCGGCCACATACAAGGCCATTCAATCTGCAACTCTGTTAACTTCTCTATAAATATGCTTGGTATAGAAGGCCACATTGCCTTTAATTATGATTCGGATGTCTCGGAGCAAGAGGTGGCACCCCATCCATTATTCAATGCAGTATTAACATATAGCACTCAACCCTTCCAATCTATTATGAATCACAACAATCTCTGTCAACTATACTAATCCCCCTATTTCAAATTCAATAATGATTCAAGCAATGAATAGAGCAGTATTGCGTAGCATTATACTTGCTTTGCAAAATAATTAGGTTCGAGCCAATGAATTTTCCGTCACATACTGCTTGATATGGAGACAGGTTACTATTGGGATGGTTCCAGCATGCACATCCAATAGGTTAAATTAAGGATGTCAATGACCCAAGTTGGGCTGGATTGGGCCTTGGCTCAAATGTTCTCCAAGACTAAAAAGCTCATGCTGGAGCCTGACCCAATCTAAACCGGGCCCTTTATTTCTCAAGGTCGGGGAAAGCTTTAACTGGCCAACTGAGACCTCACCCTCCTCCTCAAAAAAAAAAAAAAAAAAAAATCATGAGGGATTTCAGCATAAAAGGTCAGCCTTAGAATGGAATATGTAATAAAACTGTGACCAGTATGCCATATAGTGTACGATAAATATCAACCAAGAAGCAGCAATGGCGACCATTCTTTTGGAGAGTCTGCTATCTTTAATCTTTGAATCTTTTCTTTTAGGAAAAAACACTGTTCGGTCTATTCCATGGCTTTGACCACTAGAAGGCAGTAGAAACATGAAACATCAAAAATATGTCCATCCATCCACGCATCGCACTATTCCTGTGGAAGGTAGCATGGGGTTGCCTACCCACTAGGAGTGTTCTGATGCGACGGGGAGTACGGATAGCTGCAGATTGTGTCGTTTGTCCGGAGGTGGAGGAGTCTATCTATCATGTGCTAGTTGAGTGCCCGCGGGCTGTTCAGATTTGGAGGGCTGCAGGGATCGCCTATGATCCGGGACAGAGATGGTCGTCCATGGCCGAGCTCATCCGGTTCCTGGAGTTCCCAGGGGCAGGACCTGGGGTGCAGGAGAGAGGGACTCGTGTTGCATATCTGGCCTACCACTCCTAGTTAGACAGGAATGTACGAGTCTTTGAGGGTCGCAGCTCGTTCCCGGGGGCGGTGGTGGCCAGGGCCTTTCTGCATGCAGAGGAGTTTTTGAGCACTGCTGTTAGGTCACCTTCCAGGTTGGCCAGGGACATCTGGGGTACCCCGACCGCTCTTGGAGCGCCCATCTGTTTCGTATCCTGGGTACCCCCACCCCCTGGTTTCCTGAAGGTGAATTTTGATGGTAGTTTGGCAGCTGATGGACGTGGTGGAGGTGCAGGCTTCGTCATCCGTGATCATGATGCCAGGTTAGTGGCACTGGGGGGGCAGCGGATCTTCGATGCATCGGTGGTGTGTGCGGAGCTCCGAGCCGCATGGGAGGGCATATCTTATGCGAGACGGATACTGCATGCCGACCAGGTCATTCTAGAGGGCGACTCAGCCACTGTGATTGATTGGATTAGGGGTCGTGGTCGTGCAGGTGAGGGCAGACCGTTACTCATGGATATTCGCGGACTTTTGCAGGCGTGTGGAACCTATCAGGCTACACATGTCTACAGGGAAGCGAATTGTGCAGCTGATTGGGTCGCTGCCTATGCGGCTCATCATTCTGGTGGTTTTACTGTGAGGGAGCCCGACACTGTGCCGGAGTCTCTGTTAGATTTACTTGCTTCTGATTTTGTAGGCCGTCTTCATACCCGTAGGGTATGAGCCGCCGTTGCACCAAAAAAAAAAAAAAAAAAAAAAAATATGTCCATCCATTCTCCAGAACGTGTCTAATTTTCGTATCCAGCGTCTATTAATATTAAGTCATGGACTTACTCAAAACAAATTTTACCACTATGAAAAAAATAACGGACATTATTTTCCCAAAACTCTTTGAAAGTTAAATAGTATCAAATCTTTAGAAATTATGATGAGAAATATTTAGAGTAATGGATAAAATAATAATATTATTTAATTAAGTAACAATTAATATGGCAGGAATATTATTTTTGAAGACTAACATGGAATTTGATTTGAAAAATATTTTTTTTTTGCTATAACGGATGACTCATACACTTCTAGTGTGAATATACCTAAAAAAATATCAAAAAGTAACAAGTTTCGGAATACTCTAAGCAGCTCCCTCTCACCAATCCAAAGAGCTCTTTCAGAGTAATCGGCCACATACAAAGCCACTCAATCTGCAACACCATTGGTCTCCCTATAGACATGCTTGGCCTGAAAGGTCTCCACTTACCATAGTCCACATATTTCGGAGTAATAGGTGGCAGCTACCCATGCCACGGCGCACATCTGGATTCAGTCGATCACGGTAGCCGAGTCACCCTAAAGCAGGACAGCGTTGGCTCATAGAATACGTCAGACTTGACACAGACCAGCCCAAACTGCCCTCAGCTCTGCCCTAAAAATAGAAATATCAAAAATCTGATACCCACCAACTACAACCATCCTAGAGTTCGAGCTTCTAATCCTGAAACCTGCACCACCTCTTCTGGCACTATGTAGCACGCATCTGTCGAAGTTGTGAAATATTTCTATTCATATTATTAAGCGGAGATTTGCATGTTTTGTGTTGCAGGTAGCAGCATATTGGATAGCCGTATTGGACAAACAACTGAGCAAGATGGTAGGCCAAGCACGAAAGATGACAACAAGGTGGTAGGCTGTGTTAAGGCTTTCTTAGTTTAATCATGGCTGCAAACAAAAACAAAAACAAACAAAAAAAAAAAAACAAAAGGAATCAAAGACATGTGGAAGGTGGCTGCTGCACTGCCCACGTTATTTCTGTGCCTTTTTTGACCGGAGTTGCTCCTCCAAGGACTAAACTTATTTTGTAGTTGTTACACTCTAGAACATGCATGATATATAATGTTCAAGTTTTAACTTTGATATAATATACAAAACTATTTTGGCGTTATTCTCCAAAGTGATGCTTCATGAACTCTCCAGTCATGCCAAGATAGAGTGCAAGCATTTTTTATTGGTTAAGACCTAACCAAGGTGAAGGAGTATCAAGTAGACCGGATCAAGCTCATACTTAGCAAGTAATTGGCTGGTCCTACGACAGATTAATTTGATTACAAGTCTCCTCGATTTGAAGACCATATGATTATAAATTGTAACGATAATATTATGATCATAATCATCAATCACATCGATATGCTGTATAATTTTGTTCGAAGGATCTAAATTTAGAATATGTAGGTCGACACAATCCATACCAAGTGTGCACCATTTGAGAGTTGTAAAATTTATATTAGATGCTTTAGCAGATCACATTATCGAACAAAGGAAGCTAAGATGGATGATAAATGTTTTTATTTTTCTTGCTAAGAATATATGTTTAATATAGATCTTCTGCATTTCCATACGAAGCAATGATGGTTATCATAGTTACAAATTAAAACCAATGTGCATCGAAACTGATTACTATTTAATGTATTATTAGGCGAAATTTTAGAGTTCTATTTCTCAAGTTTAGAGTTCTTGTTTATTGCTATAACTATTATCTTACAGTGCTGTAGTTCTGGTGAGAGGAGACCTAATGGCTAGAAAGTAGCTTCATTCTACTAAAAGCAAAGATATAGTAGGTAGAATATGATAAGCAACTAGACCTCATTACATTTCTTCTCAGACAACCTTAGAAAGCTTTTGGTTTGATGTAGAGATTCACTTACACTAACCACTGATCCTTGATCTAGGGTCCTTTTTATATCCCTCTCTCATTTTGAATTTTGGTCTTCTCGTATTTATGAGTAATTATCATGCTATGCTTTGAACACATGCAATCCATCACAAAATGTTTTGCCTTAAAAAATGTGCTCAAAATCGTATTTCATTAAATCATCCGTACGAAGGGATAAAGTTTTATAATACCTTGTTGCCATCACCACTCGCAGTCTTTGATTCCTTTTTCCTTTGTGTCCATCCATGTTCTTGTTCTCTTATGCTTTAGCTGGATTTATTTGACCAACTAAGAAGAGCTAATTGAGGACGTCGACTTAAAAAATACTAAAACAAAATCCAAAAGGGTTTGCTTTGAGAGCTCATCCTTTAGTGGGGAGTGATCCCATTATGTGTTCAGGTTCGGGTTCGGGTTGTATCTTTCGTTTGAAAGAATGACTTATCTTCTTTTGTAACGCCAATTGTAGGATCCTAATCCAATGATAGACACTGCGAAAGAAAAATCAATTATTCTTTCACACGAAAGAGACAACCTGAACCCTATCTTTTCTTGGCAGATGACGGCAAACTGAATTTCTTGCTTGCTTGGTGGCCTTTCTCTAGCCTCAAGCTACTTATCCTAAAGTCTGGAAATGTTTCTTATAGATATTAACATGCAATTTATCATGCTAAACTTTATCTGAATTCTAATGGGCAATCAGTTCAGCTATGGAATTCTTATTGCAAAAGTTGGTAGCGGGCACATCAAACTTGACATGTAAACATACTTGATAGGGATGTATGTCATGCGTTATGTCAGCATTACATGAATAATTGACATTGGAGGGTCTCTTGATCATCTTTTAAGTGATTGAAAATTATCCAATGCCATGCATAAACAAGATAGGGAGGAAGTTTGCACGACTTGAGATTGAGGACCCTAGCTTAATCCAAATAAGCTATCCAAGTTTTCATGTCATGTATCAAACTAGCAAGGCCCAAAAAAAAAAATGGAGGTTGGCTATTTTGAGTTATTAGAGAAAACTAAAATTGTTTTTACTAAGAAAAAGGTACTAAGAATTAGAAGATCAAAATTTCAACTCCAACAAAAAAAAAATCCGCTTGATATATGATTTAAGGAATATATAAATAATATAAAAAATTATAAAAAAAAGGATGATTATACTAAGACGAAATAAAGTGTACTACTGTAGGCTCAACTATGGTACTTGATAAAAGCTTCATCCCATGGAGCATGCAAGATTGATCCAATATAGCAGGGTTATGGTTTGAATTGTGCAACATCTTTTCCTAAGTTATAAAATAGAGTGTTTTTTTAACCTATATCAGATTTTTTTTTATTGGGAAAGTGAACCATAGAAAAAAATTAATCATGTATGATAAAACAAAAAAAAAATAATTCCATATAAAAAATGCCTTAGCAATAGGCCAAGCCCCATCCCTTTCTTCGTTTAATTCATGCTCCAAGTTTTGGAGGCTACCCAACCACCTCATATTCTCTTGGAAAATATGAGTTGCTTAGAAAACACTAGATTAGCAACATTTTTTAAATAAATGATAGAAATTGTACATAAAAAGTTCTTTAATATGACAATTTAATAATTTTTTATTCATAAGATACTTCCGTCCATTCTAGAAAACAACGTCTTGTAAACTTTTTTGGCTTACCCCAGCATTACCCACTTATCTAACTGTTGCTAAGTAATTTTTGAATATTGAATGGATCTCTCGAGATAACCTTATCATAGGTTTAAATATTGTCTATGCATATTTTTTTTTTGTCAAAAAATTATATTTTTAGGTATAATTTAGCTGCCTAATAATTAATAATTTTTCTTCTTTCTTGGGAGATAGGCAAAACAATATATATATATATATATATATATATATATATATTTAGGTATAATTTGGCTGCCTAATAATTAATAATTTTTCTTCTTTCTTGGGAGGTAGGCCATACAATATATATATATATATATATATATATATATATATATATATATATATATATATTTAGGTATAATCTTGCTACCTAATAATTAATAATCTTTTTTCATTTTTGCAAGGTAGGCCAAAAAAAAAAAGAGAGAAGATAGAACTACTACACTAGCTACTGTTGTATATCAATTTTTTATAATTTTTTATTATGATATATTACTACTCTTTGTAAAATTAAAAAAAAACATTCTACTTGCTGAGTTCGAAAAAAAAATCAGCTAATTATCATTTATTTTGGTTATATGCAGAGCAAAAAATTTAGCTAATTGCTATTATTATTATTAAAACCTCCGATGAGGATTCAATTTTTTTTCGGTACAACCGCTGCACATAAAACTCTAGCTTGAAGACCAAAGTACCAAACCCACCTTTTCCGCAGCAGAGCTAGGGCCATGAAGGGTGTTCTTGGAATTTCATCTCTCTCAGGGTGCCACCGACCGATAAACTGGAAAAATAAATTAGTTTTCCTTTCACGAGCTTATGGGGCTAGTTTAGGAACTGAAGGGTTATTTCGGGAAAATAATAAAAAGTCTAGCCCTAAGGGACGGGTAGTTCTAAATACACCCCCCCGATTGCTCAGGACACCCCCCAAAAATTAAAAAAAAATTAAATACTCTCTACACCCCCCCATTTGCTAAGGACACCCCTAAAAAATTAAAAAATCCTAAATTACCCTTCACCCTCCCCACCCCCTCACCTAAATTGCTCTCTACACCCCCCAAACCCCCCCCCCCAACCCCGCTCTTCCCCTCCAAAACTCCACTCCAGCCGGCTTCTCCCTTCCGCCCAAAAAACTTCGCCTCAAGCACCTCAAGCACCTCGCCGGCGGCCAAACCCCCTCCGTCTCCCCCTTCTCCCTCGCCCAAAACCCCCCCGTTCCCCCTTCTCCCTCTCGTCGCCGGCATTCTCCCCTTCTCCCTCTCGTCGCCGGCATTCTCCCGGAACCACCTCCCCGGCCATCTCCCGAGCAACGAGCACTTCGCCGGCGCCTCCACGACCACGTCGAGGTAGCTCCCCGCCCCCCCGCCTCCAGTGCTCCGTTCGGCACTGGATCGCCGAACAGAACCCTTCTGTTCGGCTGAACAGTGCCGAACAGAACCCTTCTGTTCGGCTGAACAGTGCCGAACAGAAGCCCTCTGTTCGGCAACACTCAACCGAACAGAAGCCTTCTGTTCGGCTGCACGGTGCCGAACAGAAGCCTTCTGTTCGGCTGCACAGTGCCGAACAGAATGGTTCTGTCCGGCTCTGAGCAGCCGAACGGAAGCCTTCTGTTCGGCTCTGTGCAGCCGAACAGAAGTCTTCTGTTCGGCACTGTGCAGCCGAACAGAAGGGTTCTGGTGCCAAATCGCGTGCCGTGCTGAATTTTGTGCCGAACATTTATGTATGCAATTGAATTATTTTCTTTGATATAGCCTAACATTGAATTTCTATATTTTCAGACATGGATCCCCGTCCCGCCAGAGTTAGACCTACGGCGTCAGCTAGGAGACGTCGTGCTAGGATTGCTTCTCCCGAGCCTGCTCATATGCCATCGGGATGCTGAGGAGCTACTTGTGGAGTTGTTGGGGGTGTCAGCTGGAGACGCGCGTCAGGAGGTACTGTCATCGCGCGGTCAGTCTGTGAGGATGGAGTGGCTGAGGACTCAGTTTCACTCTGTATCTGATAGAGACAGGCAGCAGAGGATAGAGTGTGCAGCACGAGCCTATTTGTTATTTTTGTTAGGCTGTACACTCTTTGCTGATAAGAGTGGGACCAGGGTGCCTATAGCGTATCTGTGTTTACTGCGGATCTGGATAGGGTGAGCACATATGCCTGGGGTACAGCTGCCTTAGCATATTTGTATCGGCAGTTGGGGATTGCGTCGAGGTCATCAGTGAGACAGATCAGTGGTTATATGACGCTTCTGCAGGCATGGATTTATGAGCATTTTCCAGCACTCAGTCCTCACCCGTCGCTCGAGTATACTGATGCCAGTCCCCGCGTGCACCGCTGGATGCCCGGTACTCCATCCCGTACCACGATGGACCATTTAGTGGTTCTACGTGAGTCATTGGACCTTTTGAGCATCGATGAGGTACGTATCATATTACCATTTGCTTGTGTTTGTCAGTACTTTTAATATGCGATATAGTATAAAACTGAAATGGACCTTTTGTTTTACAGGTTATTTGGGATCCCCATCATCGGCTTCGGGGAGATCGCCCATATATACCCGTCGCATTTTTTAGTGGCTCCATCAAGTGCCTTGATATCGTAGAACCCTATCATCCAGAAAGGGTTCTTAGACAGTTTGGTCGTATTCAGACCATCCCTCGAGCGCCACTAGCCCCTACGCGAGCCAACAGAGGTTCCACAGCAGGCTCGTACCGGATACATTACTCCTATATGGATCAGCTTTGGGAGCGGTGGGAGGACCACGTGCTGAGCCAGGCGAGCAGGAGCCACCCAGTTACCCGGCCATCAGACAGCGTACCGGGATACATGGAGTGGTATCTCCGTATCACGCACGTTGCAGTTCAGCCTCCTCATCTGCGCTCGAGTACTCATTCTGGAGCTAGGGGAGGTCATGATGATGCTGACATGCACCGGCGGCGTAATGCAGCTGCACTCGGTATCAGTACCGACATTGTACGGATGGGTCCCTCAGAGGCTACGTCACTAGGTGCCGGGCACCTATATGATGCTATTTCTCTGATGCATCAGGTACTTCTGGGTGATGAGCCTGGCCCGAGTACAGCACCCTCTCATTCGGATCCAGGACCCTCTCATTCGGACGTACAGCAGTACACGCGTCGACGATGGCGTCATAGGGATTGATGATGGAGCCTTTGTAATCTTTGTAAAGCCTTTGATATTAATGAAAAATATATATTTTTGGTACATTTACGTGTAATCTTTGTAAAGCCTGGCCCGTTCTATTTTACACAAATATAACAGTGCACATAACAATCAATCTAATAATGCGAAGACAGATATTTTTTGATTTATATTGATGATGGAGTTTCACAGTACATGACTCTAAGAGGCCAAAAAAATTTACAACTTTCAAAAATTGTACATATATAAATAATCAATCTAACTCTACTGTCTCGCTAATTATAACATTAGGTGAGATGCTCTCTTTGAACTGTTGAATCCGTGCTTCATATGAATTTTCCCATCCGGTAGCACAAGGAAGATGATATTTTCGCCAGTTGGTCGCTACTGGCGGAACGGGATGTCCCGGCAACAAGAACACCTTCAAAATTAGAAATAAGAAAATATTAATAGCTACAAAATTATAAATAAGCAAAATTAAATAAGCAAAATTAAATATTCGCAAGTGTTGTGAACGTAGTACCTCAACAAAATGATTTCCATTTACGAATCCGATAGCGATATCTTTGCGGGATAGAAGAGGTACTGGCACAGAACGGAGAGGTAGGAAGGTCAGACATTGTTGCAACGAGAGATGGTATAGGACAACATTATAGCAGGATGCTATAAGATGACCCATGTCCGGCATAGTCATCCATCTGTCATCTTTTGAATCTGAGTAGATGGATTGCGAATGGTAACTTTCTCAACACCAGGTGAATAACTATCCTGTCCAGATAGAACCAACTCAAACGCAGATGGGTCACGTCGAGTAGACGTATCAACCTTCAGTGAAGCGCGCCCACGTGAACCGGTCTTCCGTTTTGCAGGCTCTAAAAGAGGTGTACTATCTGGACTTGCAATCTCTCGTAACTTCTTGATCATCTGCAATTGAGAAGCCCCATCTAACTTCTTGAATCGTAGCGCAATCAAATCTAACTCTGCATCACAACTCAACTGAATTGGCTGCACGGGGGGGGGGTAGGCAGAATATCAAGTTTCCTCCAATGAGGATCTATGCAGTTGAGAGGAATGGGCCGACCTTCCGCCCTGTACCGCGCAATCTGGTGAGCACATGGTATACCATGTGTGCGTCGAATAGCGCACCCACAATTTGAATCATCAAACCCAACTGAATTGGCTCGTTTCGATTGGGCGAGGATATGATTTAACGCACTTATAGATATGAAACCTCGCAACTCTTTGAATTCAGCTGGCTTGAAGTTGTGCTGCACTACCAATAAACTCTTCTCCAATGAGGCTTTAACGGAGCTGTGCTGCAACTCAATCAATCCATGTATTCTAGTCCAAGATGACTCGAAACTTCCTTGGCTTGATCCAAGCTGCTTTTTGAGCTTTGCATGTGCACTCTCGACCCTAGTAAACAAATGAAAGTTAGATATAAGAATTGAGGCAAATTAAAATTAAACGAGTCTTTATTTGTGATACCTATTTGTCGTCACATTTCCGTAGTGCCTGCATGTATCAGTCCACGCCGCAACAAATCTTTCCTTGTATTTGCTCAGCCAAGTATCTGACACATACTGTAGTGCATCTGGATAGGTACCGAACTCTCTCTGCAGTGCACTCCAGCGATCATTATACTCGTCTTCCGTGGAGGACAGCACTAGTACATTCCAACTCATAATAAATTTATCCCATTTCTCCTTCAATTCGAAAATTTTTTTGCACTTTCCCAAAACATTCCTACTAATATGCCATCTACATAATAAATGTCTAGCAGTAGGAAATACTCTATGAATTGCATTCATCAAAGCCAAGTCTCTATCTGTAACAATCAACTCAGGCAAAACATCATCAGCTATGACACTGCGCAATCTCTCTAATGCCCAAGTATAGCTTTCTTCCCCCTCAGAATTTAAGTATACAAAAGCAACTGAAAATGTCATGTCAGTAGATGTCACCCCCACAATCTCTAAGAGCGGAAGACGATACCTATTCGTCTTGTACGTGCAATCCATTATCAACACACGGGGAAATGCACGGAACAAATCAATGCTGCCAGGGTGTGCCCAAAATAAGTCATGCACAACATCCGTATTAGTACAATTCCTATGCCACTCAATATATTTAGCCTCTGATAATTTACCTAATAGATGTTGCATTTCAGACCTCCCGGCTTTCTCTGCAACCTTAAACCGTTGACGTACATTGTAGATAGTCTTGATAGTCGTAACATTGAGGGCATCTCTTTCCTTCAATGTGGATAATATGTCCTTTGGACGAACCAAACTCTTCGACATATCCACTAACAATTCCGTCTCCTGCTCAGATAATCTCCCTGCATATGAGTGCCCCTCCAGATTCTCTGCAGCGGGATGATTGTGCACTCCACATACGACCAGTAATATCCAATCATCCGCAGTATCCAATTTCTTTCCTCTTAATGCAAAAGGGCATCCACACTTCTTTGTCCCACAGGCAGTCTTTATTCGCTTTTCTTTTGTGGTTCGGTACGTCCCACCCCTCTCACAACCTAACGTAATTCTGGGTTTCTTAGAAATGGTACCTGCATCGGATGATTTGATTACAACAACAAAACCATTTCGCCTCCCAGCTTCACGACACCAATTACACAAGTCCTCTCTACTCTTGAAGATCTATACATTAAACAATTTATGTAAGTACACAGTTGTAAAAATAGCTCGCTAAACTAATACAAAATTGCACAATATATTATAATACCTCGTAAGTTGTAAATTCGCTTGTGTAATCCAGTACAAATTCTGATCCAATTATACTCGATTCGGTTGTAGCATAGCCCTACATATAAAATAATTTATCACCAAGAATTAATGAATCAGAGGATCTGTTCGGCACAAAATTCAGCACGGCACGCGATTTGGCACGAGAAGGCTTCTGTTCGGCTGCAGAGTGCCGAACAGAAGCCTTCTGTTCGGCTGCAGTGTGCCGGACAGAAGCCTTATGTTCGGCACTGTGCAGCCGAACAGAAGCCTTCTGTTCGGTAGAGCGTTGCCGAACAGAAGGCTTCTGTTCGGCACTATGCAGCCGAACAGAAGCCTTTTGTTCGGCGATCCAGTGCCGAACGGAGCACGAACCGTGAAAAAAAAAAACTTTCGAAACAAGGTGGAACACGTACCTTTGCGGCCGATTCTTTGTCCCAAATCACTAGTTGCTTGTCCATGCTTCGAATGGGGCTTAAATCTCCTTTAAAGATCGCCTAAACGATGTAAATGGATCGAGGGGTTTAAGGGGGGTTTGAGGGGTGGTTTTTTTTTTCCTTTTCAAAACGAAACGGAGGAGGAGACGGAGGAGGAGGAAGGGGGGTGTACTGAGAAAATTTCAAGGGCAATATGGTAATTACACTAAAGGTTATTTTTTTTGGTTTTTGGGGGGTGTCCTGAGCAATCGGGGGGGGGGGTATTTAGAACTCCCCCTAAGGGACCGAGACGGCAGGTAGTCTTCACGTACACGCGCAAGGTTATTGCTGTTTTGGAAAGCCTCTGTTAAATAAAATAGTAACAATAATAATATCTTTTTTAAGAAGAAAAGATGAGACCAGGATTCATCACAATTTCATTAAGATGACGAATTTGAGATGGGAATACAAATATTAAGACTTCTGTGGTGCATGTAAGAAATACGAATAGTCTTAATCCACTTTATTTTGAGTTTAGTTTTCTTAAATTTATCTATGTATACTTCTGTTATTATCTCCGGTGTATTATTTTATTTTTTCTAAAAAACTTCTCAACACTCATAAATTATACAAAAAAATTCACCGAGCCCACAATTGTTGACTTGGCAACTCCACAATTATTTATTGGCAAGAGAATTATTCTTTGCACTTTTTTCTTATTTTTAAAGTATAGGTATTTTGTAAATAAAACCAGAGTCAGTTCTGGAATAAGTCTTATACTTGAAATATAAATAGGTTGTAAGAAATAATTTTATAAGAATATTGCTATAATTTTATATAAAGTTTTTTATATAAATATTTTTCTAAAAATTTAAATTTGTATAAATATTTTCTTAAAATTTATACTTATTTTTTATCCTTATAAAATACTATTTTTACATAAATACTCTAATATAATGATTCTTCTAATACTATTAATAAAAATTATATTTATTTTAATTAAAAATAAAAATAAAAATTTAAAATTATTTTTTTATTTTTTTTATCGTGATTGCTTTATAAATATTTTTTTTTCACATCCATCTTAGAGTACAAAATAGATGTTTTAGGAGGATATAAATATAAATATTAATTTTTGTTGAGTGTGCAACAAAATTAGATTTTGGGGAAGATGTTCATTAAAAAACCATTTATATATTTAGGAGGGCATATATGTAAATTTATTTTTTATATAAAAAACGCGCCTCCCTTCAACCATCGGGAAGATTCCTCAAGTAAAAAAGTTATTCCATTTAATCCCAAAAAAAAAAAAGATTTACCATTTTTAAACCCAAAATACCCCTATGTCCATCTCTATAAATTGCCCATTTTGCTTCCCTTTCGTCCTCTCTCCCATCTTCTCCTCCTGGGCGTCTTGATTTGTCTCCAAAGCTAAGTATTACCTTCCTCATCCTTCTCTCTCTCTTTTTTTTTGGGTAATTAGAGAGGTTCTGTCTGGTCTTTTGTGGGTGCCTTGGCGTTGATTCAAAAATATCAGATTTTTGGGTCCTGATTCGCCTGATTTATCTTCGATTTCTTGGTGCTCGGGTATTTTTTTTGACGGCATATTTCGTTTGTTATCTTGTCCTGGAAACGATTTCCTGTTCCAAAATCCGATCTTTTTGGTTGTAAATTATACCAAAGATTGGAATTTTTGGTCGCTGTTTGAGCTGATTTATCCCTGATTTCTGGGTATTCCGGAGGTTTTGTTGCATCTTCGGGCTTGTTATCTCTTCTGGAAAACAAAGCACTGTTGCAGAATCCGATCTTTCTGAAGGTGGGTTTGGTCCGTGTTTCGAGGGTTTGTTCCATTAGATCTCTCGGCTGGCACAAGACCCTGTTCCAGAATCTCTTCTTCTGGGGTCCTCCACTACGAATTCCACATTCTATTAGACAGCACTTGTTTAAAGATCCCATCTTCAAGCTACGTTCTTGCTGTTTTGCCCCAACTCCAGCTTCCGTCCGCTCGAATTTGGCATTCCATCAGTCGATTCAGCTCCATCATCTCCCATCAAGACCCTCTTTTCTGCTCTTAGGAATCCGTCTCGCTGATTGCACTGGAGTTCCCTATTCATGATATCGATGGTCTCGTGCCGAACTCCATTAAGAGGACCTCTCTAGCCTTTATGAACATTGCCGCACACCTCCGCCGTATCTGCTTCCTCCATTCCTTCTCTGTGGTATTCCTTTACCATTTCTACGTGATCTCGTGAATTAAATTTCTCAACTTGATCACTTCGATCTGATAGAGGCCGTGAGTTATCAATCGATTCAATTCCCGGAGATCTTGTGGTTGAAAGGCTAAGTAGAATAGGATGTCGTTGGTGCCGCCCCCCCAGACTTCTGGTTCCGAGGAAGATGCACAGCTCATAGATGAGAGGAAGCGCAAGAGGATGCTCTCGAACCGGGAATCGGCGAGGAGGTCCCGGATGAGGAAGCAGCAGCACCTGGATGATTTGCTGAGCCAAGTTGCTCGGCTGAAGGAGGAGAACAGCCAGATCTCAATGCAGGTCAATCTGTTGACCGAGCAATATGCGAGGCTGGACTCAGAGAACACAGTTCTGAGGACTCAGGTGATGGAATTGACTGATAGGCTTCGATCGCTGAATTCGGTTCTTCACCTTGTGGAGGAGCTCAGTGGGATGGCAATGGATATACCTGAGATACCCGATCCGATCCTCAAGCCATGGCAGCATGCTTGCCCTGCCATCATGGCGTCGGCGAATGTGTTCCAGTGCTGAAGGTTGAATTTATCATGCGAGAGCTGCGATGGCAACCCTTCTTGCGATCAATGAGCTTTTAATTCAGGCATTTGCTGCATGATCCTTTGTTAGTTGCTATATGTTGAGTAGTTGTTTTTTTTTTTTAATTTGGTGTTAAAATGAGTATGCAATATATGTTTCTGTAGACTTTGAATGTAAGAGATCACCTTTTATTTGATATTCTTGTTGATTGAGATGAAACTTTTAATTGCTATTTGGCCTGCACCTATCAATTTGAATGACATTATAGTTTGTGTCAAGTGGTGGTCAATATCCATTGCATTTGGAAAAGTTCTACAGTTGTTAATGGGGGTACTTTGGATCTTATTAACTTCAGTTAGATTTTTGAGTTACATTTTGCAGGTGAGTTAAGTTATAAATCAACATCTTAAAGAACTCTGGAATCAACTTCTATAGAATAGGAACACTAGGAAAAGTTCTACAGTTGTTAATCGGGGTATTTTGGATCTCACCAACTTCAGTTGATTTCTGAGTTACATTTTGCAGGTGAATTAAATTATAAATCAACATCTTAAAGAACTCTGGTATCAACTTCTATAGAATAGGAACTTTTTTTAATTCGATGTTCGTGGTTGGTGCCATAAGGTTGGGTAGTTCAAGGCACTTACATATACTATTCCTAGCGTCAATCTTACGAGAGTTTAGGTTCTTATTTATTCCATTTAGAATCATTTGGTTGTGTTTGGTGTGGTATGAGCTTAGTCATTGAAATATAAAGATCCATCCAGTTGGGATGAATATAATGTTTAATCAGCATGGCTATGGAAGTAAAATGAGCTGAGGAAGGAGACGTTGAGGTTGGCAATATAAGATGTTTACTTGGATTAAAATAATGAACTTGCAAAACTTAGATGAGTTAATGATCATAAGCTTTACATTTATTGCTTTCTGATTAAATTTTTATGAGATGCCTCTACTTCTGCTTTTTCATGTGTCCCCATCAGTTTTAAGGTTTTTCTGGGGAAGAGATTTGATGTGGTAAGTGGGGATGTACCGAACTTAAGCCATCCTGTAAACTGTGTGAAGAAACAGAACTCATCATGATTTTTGTTCTAATTTCCATGTAAAAGCAGTTATATTCTTATGTGCTTTGGAAGATCTTAGATGGATTCCACCATGTGGCTTGCCTTTAGTTTTAGTGGAATGAGAAAATCTATAGTACAGATCTGGTCCTAATGTCTGAAAACACCTTTCAATTTCCATCTGCTGCAAACTACAGCTGTGCTTTATGTGTCTGTATATCAAAGGAGCTGGTGATCGATTTCCATTCTGAAAGCTGATTTGTCTCATTCCTAGCTGGTCCTATTCTTTTTGATGCACAAAGCAAACAACCCCACTGCTGATTCATTCCATGTGGTCTCTATGTTACTGCTTCAGCACCAAAGTATTGTCTTTGGAGTTATCAATACTATTTTTCTTTCTCAAAAAATGACTTGAATGATTTGGCATTATATTGAGAGAATCAGTCTTCATGACCTTTGCAGGGGAACAAGGAAATCATTGTCTTCTTCATTTGAAGAAAGAAAAATTTTATTCTGGATATTGTAGTAATCGATGCGAGTGGTTGTGTATACTCGAGAGCTTTGTAAAACAATGCACACAAACAAAAGGAAAAAACTTGGAAAACTTTTTCACTATTTAAGGATCTTCCATGTGATATTATAGCAGCCTTGTAACTTTTTTTTCTCTGTTAATTATGCTTGTGGTTTAAATGATGAAATTTCACCATGGACTGGATCTGAGGAGTTTGGGATACTTGAGTGCTGCTAGGAATAAGGGTCTAATTTGGTGACAACGCATGGTTGGAAACATAGGCAGAAGATTCTCTGAATTATTTGTATATCTAATCAGTCTGGGAAGAGGAATTGAAATAACTGGGCGATAACCCGAGGTATGCCTAACTTGACATGTTTAAGTTTTGTTCCTTCTCCTAGCTTTAGTTAAATAGAAAGATTAGCATTTCTGATTATTATTACTGAATAAAAAAATAACCCATTTGCATTTTATACAACATATCAGATAAAAAAAATTCAAATTTGTTTCTCAGGACCCAAGTATGCCTCTGTTCGATTTTTTTTTTTTAGTATTTTTTCTTTTTGGCTACATCGGCGCTTCACACACACCGGGTGTGAGCATAGCCCATAAAGTCAAAGAGAAGGAGAAAATACATCGAAGATGACACTGAGGCGTGAGTATCTCAAACAAAGTCCCTCGAAGTAGTGAGCCATAAAAGATGCTATCCAGTCCGCTGCACTGTTACCCTCTCGAAAGACATCGAAAGTCCGGTAAGAGGTGCACTCCCCCAAAAGGCTACGGATGTCATGTATCAATCGTAACCTGCCTGCTGCATGGCCCGACTCTTGGACCCACTAGATCATTGTGGCCGAGTCTCCCTTTAGAATAATACGATCCACGTCCAACACTCTCCTCACATAGAAAACACCCTTCCATGCAGCCCTGACCTCGGTGCCGAGCACAGACTGATCGAAGATCCACTAGAGGTGGATCCACTAACTATTCAAATAAGTTTACAAATAGCAGAGTTATTTTTCATTTTTGGTCTATGGAGTAAGTGATCCTAAAACTTGGCTCCATATCCACATGGACCTATCAATTTTTTTAACCTATTCATTTCTTAAAGTTTTTATTTTTGAAACTTTTGATTTATCTGATTTTAGCAAATATTGGAAATGTTTTATTTTTAGTGGACCAATCTTTTAGTTGCCCTTTGCCTATACATGTTTAATCCTTCAATTCCCTTGAAATATGTTCCTTCTATATTGACTCTTTTTATGGAGTTATCTACCTCCACCCTGGATTTCTGAACTTTATTCATTATGTTATTTGAAATGTGAATTTGAAGCACTGAAATCAAACAAAATGCAATCTTCTGCACTCCTTGAGCAGAGTCTATTTTCTTCCATGCCAAAATTCCAATATCAGTCCACTGCTGGTTCATGTGGACTGATCTCAAGCTTGTAATTAACTGCAAATGTACTATTAAAAGAGCTATGTTATGTTCTCTAGAAATAATGATAGATTACAATAATTTTAAATACTGATATTTCTCATGCAAAATTCACATGCATGATCATGCCTTTGTTCCAACAAAGTCAGCATTTTATATTACTTTATGCTATCATTTCCCCATCATGCTTTTTCTCATCTCCCCTCATTTCCTTTCCCCTTTATATTATCTATATGGTTATATATTACTTTATGCTATCCATATTATCGTAAAATGCAAACTCTCATGATGTGTCTGTGCACTGCTCGCATTTTTTCCCATCCTGCACATTCTCTCTCTTGCCTCATTTTAACCATAAAATCAAAAATTAAAATCCTAATTCTAGCATTTATTTATTATTTATTTTTTAAGTAAATAATAGATGTGTCACGCATGCCACACTCTAGTTTTATTTCAAATTGAACATGCCAACAAACATCATGCAGCTAGAGTAGGAGATAATATGACTTTAGGGATAGAGATTGTAACCTCTGTGCAAAAAAAGGATTCACCTTCCTTTACATGAATCTGCCATCGAATCATGTAATGGTCACTTTGATATCCATGCAGATGGATGCATGAAGAAGTTCGAAGTGCTTTAAGATCTATACAAAGAGTGGGACCCAACGGTCCGTCGTGAAAGGAGATCAATCATTCTTTCATGTAAAAGATACAATCAGAACTCTGGCTATAGCCCTTTGCATGCTCGATCAAATGGCCAGCCTATGCACATCTACGCATGTTCAGAGTATGAACATAACAATATGGATAAAGCCTAAATTGTAATAATATGGGTTGGGTTTCTTACAATCCAAAGACCATTAACATATTAACAGACGTGTCCCAATTTTGATTGTAGGTTGTCATTGCCTGCGTCCACCTTAGCAACCGTGGCAAGTCTCACACCAGAAGCTACGAAATGCGTCACCCCATGTACTACTAATTTCCAGGAGACTCCCACACGACTCCTCATCTCCACCCAATCATGGAATTACGCATGCCCTCTCCTTTTTATCGTTCTTCCAATTTTTCAGATTTGAAGGTGACTCCATTTATTCTCTGAAATGGGCATTGATAATGAAGGCAACGACAGTAACCGATGCCAAGCAAGGTCCCTTGCATTTTACTGAAAAAACAAAAGCAACTATTAGTGAAATACGATAGGATCCGGAAATTTTGAAAAATATCATTGAGAGGGGTGCCAACCAGTTGAGCTAATGATTATCGGCCGACATCTATAATTTTTTTTGATTGGAACACATAGTTAGTATAATAATTTTGAAGATCAAGTCACAGAAAATTTCTTGCAATTTACATTGAATAAAATTAGAGGAATTGATGTTTGAATAGCCACCAAAGCCTTGGTCTTATAATAATAAACATCACAAAAATGTAACCTTTTTCTTTGCTGGTTTAACCAGTCTATACTCTTTTTTGATGCTAGTCGTTTCTTCTTCGATGATTGAAAGGCTATCAAGGCGTTGGCTTTGAGATTAACTAACATAGACAATAACATATCTGATGGTTTCTGAAAGAAGAGAAGTCATCTTTCTGTTTGCCGGTTTGTCCTCTGTGTTCTCTTTGATGTACAATGGTCTTTGCAGCTAGAGGGGCCAATAATCTGTCCATATACTCACTATTCATGACTCATTTCATAACACTGCCCATATCCACCGGCACACTCCATTTGGCACATTTCCTAGTGGGGAATCTATAAAAAAGGATATTGTGATGCTTGAAATCTAATTTCTCACTGTAGGTGTAGAACTGAGTTCCTTGCAATGCATATCAAGAGCCAAGTGTTTATTATCTTGATAAATGTAATCATGCTGCCAATTGAGTTCTCTTCCATACACAAAGGAATTCAAATCCTTCATCAAGTTCTGCCTTCAGAGAGTTGATACTTGATATAGTGCTTGATGTATCCAATTGAGAATACCTTTATCTACATTGTTCCACACATCTATCAGAATGCAATTAAATAGTACTAATAATCCAAACATCTTCTTATCCTTACCCTATCATATATGGAAAGAAACGAAGACTAGAAAGATCTCAGGAACTCCTATTCATAACTCTCTCATGATTCTTCCATGATTGTCGATCCCTGTGACGAGCTATGCTATTGATCACTTCTATTACCTGAATTAGTTTATCTCCCAACATGGTATGTCCCCTTTAACTTCTTCACGTCAGGAATGATATTCCATGTTTATAACCTTGCTCATGGCAAAGTAACAGTGTTCATCAAACATTGAAATCAACCGAATGATGAATTATAAATCCAAAAGTCTAATCCACTTATCCAAATTTTGACAGATGAATACCGCTCAAGATATAGGCAATTCATTCCATTGGATCCATAATATCATTGCTTGACGCTGATCATCGAAATGAACCAGTAAGCTTGACGAGTCCATTCAGGTAGTATACTCGGCTACTGCAAGCTTCATATCCTCAAATTTTATAACAAAAATACTGATCATAAAAACTGAAGCGATCATCTAAGTTGTGACTGCTTCCAATTTGTAGAGAACTGCTTGGCTAGTTCATCCAGTAGGATATATATCTCCTGACTTTGTGGGTGAGACCAATCCCCAGCTATGAACATGTGAAGCACACCATTTACTTCTATCGAACTGCACCCTGGAGTTTTGCTCACTCCCTTTCCCCTCATCATCCTCCGCAACCTACCAACATCCTCCCACCTATTCTGAATGGCATAAATATTCGATAGAAGCACATAATTGCCATCATCCATTGGCTCCAACTCTAGTAGAATTTTTCCCACCTGCTCTCCCAATTCAACATCACCGTAGAGCCTGCATGCTCCTAGAAGAGCTTTCCAAGCACTGCCATTGGCCGCCATGGGCATTGTCTCAACGACCCTTTTTGCATCATCTAACAACCCTGCACGGCCAAGAAGATCCACCAAACACCTGTAATGCTCAATAGTGGGCACAATGTCATGATCTTTATCAATACTGTTAAAAATCTGCAATCCATCATTGACAAGGCCTGAATGGCTGCATGCTGACAATACACCAATGAAGGTGATCTCATTGGGCTTTATTCCACTATCCAACATCTCGGTGAATAGCTCAAGTGCTTCCTTTCCTCGGGAATGCATCGCAAGCCCTCCTAACATAGCATTCCACAAGAACACCTTCTTATCAAGAAACCCCCTGAAGACTTCATTAGCTAAATCAATCCTCCCACATTTTCCATACATGTCAACCAAAGCGGTGCACAAATGGGTATCCACTTCAACTCCATGCTTGTCAATATAAGCATGAATCCACCGACCTTGATCGAAAGCACCCAATCCAGCGCAAGCAGAGAGCAGTGTCGTCAGTGTGATCTTATCTACTCTAACATCCGAGACCTGCATCTCTTTGAACAGAGCTAAAGCCTCCCTATACCGACCAGACCTCGCATACCCATTAATCATTGTACTCCAAGAGACCATGTTACGTTCCGGCATCTCATCAAACAAATTGCATGCTTCTTCAAGCAACCCAGCATTTACATAGCCCGCGAGCAATGTAGTCCAAGAAACTGTATCTCTCTGTGGCATCTCATCGAAAAACTTCCGCGCATCATCCAAAGCTCCCAACTTTACGTACCCATCAAGGAAACAGTTCCACGAGACAATATCAGGCTCATGCATCGAGCAAAGAATCCGACGGACTCTCCATATGTCCTCCCCTGTCTTCATATAGAAATCCATCAGTGAGTTCCACGAATGAGTGCTGACCCAAGCCGAGGTTTTGACCATCCGAGCATGGACTTGCTTGCCTTCGGAGATGAGCGGCGACTTGGAGCAAGCATTGAGAACAAAAGTATAGGTGAACTCGTCGGGCAGAACCAAGTCCTCATGCACCATTTGGGAGAAGACTAAAAGGGCCGACTTTGGGTCGCCGAAGTGAGAATAAGACTTGATCATGGAGTTGCAGACAAAGGTGTTCTTCGGGCAATCGGGGCCATCGAAGAGTTTCCGGGCATGTTCGAGGGCGTCTGAATGGGAGAGGGAGGCGAGGGAGAGAAGGAGGCGGCCGAAGGCATGCTTCTCCCGGATGAGAGCGGTTTTGATGAGGAGGGAGTGGATCTGGGAGAGCTCGCCGTGGGTTCGGGAAATTTGGAGGAGGGCGATGGCTGGGTGGGGTTTGATGGGGCGAGACCGTGGGGCGAGTGGTGAGTGTTTTGGAGCAGAGACATGGAGAGATGGAGAGAGGGGCGTCATCGCCTCTTGGTTTTTGGGCAGAGAGGTGAAGAGGTGAAGAAATTTGGAAAAACGAATGAGCTTGAGCGAGAGGTTAGCATGGATGCCAAAGCTAACCCTGTTTGGGAGTTTTGTGGAGAAAGAAAAGAAAGAAAAATTTTAATGGGGAGGAGAAAAAAAAGAAAAAAATAGGATAGATTTTTCTCTCCTAGTTTTAGTTTTTTAGAAGGAAAGAGAAAATACTTTTCTTCCTCTTATTTGGAAGTTTGGAGAGAAAAAAAAAAAGCATACCTTTTTAATACTTTTACTAAAATACCCTTATTATAAAAGGGGCATGCTTATGAGTAGAGGTGCAAATGGATTGGGTCGGACCGGGTCATGAGTGACTCCGACCCAACCTGGATCCTTGTTCGGGTCCTAATTTTAGACCTAGACCCAACCCACTAGAAAATCAGGTCAGGTCGAGTTGGATCTACGGCTACAATTTTTGACCCAAAGAGTCGAAATTTCATTTCCTCTGTTTATTCTAGCTATACTAATGTCTGTTTGATAAATTTGGTTAAAGTAACCCAACGAGAAAGACTGAATATCCATACAATTAAATAAGCATACGAGATCCATACAATCAAATAAGCAAACAAGCATATCAGTTTTTTAGTTTTTATAACTTTTCCAAAATGACTCGTCTAAAATAAGAATGCTTAACTAATAAAACTTGCCCACAAAAAATACATCAAAGCAGCCTGCAAAATGTTCACTTTCACTATAGAGGAAGTAACCACTACCCAGCCACACCCGAAATAAGTACAAAATAAAATAAGAGGTTCATTCAGTGCTATCTAAAGGAATTAGTCATTGCTTTTTACTACTACTAATATAGACTTTTTATAATGGGTTAAGAGGTTATACCTTTTTTTCTCCAAAGCATCAATCATCATGGGAGTCTTTCATCATCTTCTCCAAATGTGCTTCCTTCTACTAGATGGACAGCCAAACATGGTTTTTGCACAATCTGGATGTTTAGAAAGAAAAAGGTATGCTTCATCAAGTAAATCACCCTCCATTCCAATGCCCAACAATTTATTAAACATTTCTTCCTCTGAATATACATGTGCTCGACCTTTCTCCCAAACAAATTTCTTTTCTCAAGAATAGCATTTCCTACTTTGAGGGCATTAGCAACTTCTGTAATTGCATATTTTATACCTTCAAATGGTTCATCACTCTCTTTTATAGACTTTCTTTTTTTTCATTTTGAGGATGCTTCACTTTGAGAAGGTGCTTGAAATGGCGGGTCCATGGACATCATATCAACTTCATTATCAAAATTATCAAATTCCTCTATTGTAACTTCATTTTGTGAAACAAATTCATCAATATCTTGAATAGACTCTAAATTATTCACAGCCATTTAAAATTGACAGCGGTAGTGAAACTGTTTATCAATTGCAAAAAATCAAAATTACATCTATAGAAAAATAAGGCTCCTCTATAGAAAAAAGTCAAAATTACATCTTTAAGAGTCTTCTTCTCTTCGACATTAAACGGCTAGAGGTTCTTTCCCACTTCGCTAGCCCACCACGAGCGTCCCTTCCCGACAAGCGACCAACAACAAGCTTGCTTTCCAACTAACATATGACAACAAGCATCCTTCCCGACCAACCCCCGTTTCCTTAGTTGTGATAACACCTTCTCCTATTGCCCTATCTTTTGTAAATAACTCTAACAGGTTCTCATAATTCTCAATAGGTGTATTCATCCATTTTTCTGCTTTAGGGTTTGCCTAATACAAATAGAAGAAAAAAAGTAAATAAGCATAATTTGGACAAGAAAAAATATTTTAAATTAAGAATCAAGACAAAGTAATGAATTCCAAGCAACTAGTTTTGAAAATATCTATCAATGGCTTCCAAACTTCAACATCAGTACTCAACAACTTTGTCACTGGGTTCCAAGAAAAACCACTAAATTTTGTCGTCTTGAACACATCATACTACTCATTGAAATGATTTTTCAAAGTTTTCATACGATTCTTCACATAGTTCTTGTTCAAGTCCAACTCAAGATTTTCCTTCAATTCTTTAAGCACTTTATCATATGCAGTTGTTGTGAAAGTTCTATCAACCCTATTTCCCATTCGTTGTTGCTGAAGTAATGCTTCGATTAAGAAGTCATCCATACAAGCAGTCCATTTCAAGTGTTCCTTCTTACTACCTTCATCTTGATTTGATTTATTGTCTATTGGTTATATCTATGTGATAATGAACATAAAAGAGAGTGAAATAATACGTGCTTTAATGTAATATAAAAAAGAACTACAATCAATTGCATTAATAAAGCCAACATATATAAAATCAAAATGAGATATACAACTAATTCTAATGAGTTTGACATATATGAAAATTGTTCACACATACAACAATAAAGTAAATATGTTTGAAAAAAATATAGAATTAATTAGTACATCATAGAGCTCCTATAGAATCCTATTATGTACATAATCAAGCCACATGTCAACTGCTATAGAGTCCTTAATGAATTCTCCTCGTGCAGCATCTTCATTCATGCTTCTTGGAGCGTGAAACTCTTCTTCAGTTGGAGACTGATTTGGAATCTCTTGATCTACTTTATCAATAAGTCTTTGATCAGGATCTACCTCCATTAAATAATTATGCAAGATGCCACATGCCAAAATAATATTTGTTTGTGTCTTACATGAGTAAGTGGGCTCAGTTGTGCTTCGTATGATGGAAAACCATTTCTTTAGTACACCAAATGCTCTCTCAATTGCATTACGTAATGATGCATGCCGAAGATTAAACAATTCTCTAGGATTCTCTAGAGCTCGAGTAAAATACTCTTTCAAGTGATAACGCACGCCTCTATAAGGTGCGATAAGTGTACTTCTTAGCATGCAACCCGCATCAACCAGATAGTATTTACCTATTAAGAATGAAATTCAGTACTATATGATACTATAAGTATCATGCTTGTATTTATGTTGTTATATTTAGCAAAAACTTACCGGTAGAAATATGCAGCTTATCTTCTCTTGTAAGCGCATTTTTTTATTATCCTTGAGTCGGATGCAGTTCCTTCCCAACCAGGCAAGATATATGTAAATTTTAAGTCAAACGAACAAGCAGCCAATATATTTTGCGTCGGGTAACCCTTCCTACCACGATACCTCGGAGCATCCTTATTGGACACTTTCACACGTACATGTGTCCCATCAATTGCCCCCACACAATTCTGACATATACACGTTAGATGAATATATGCATGTTTCCTTCCAAATTTAGATAAAATATTTAAAATAAAAAATATTTTACCTCGAAGTATGGATAGAACCTACTATTGTTAAGTATTTCTGAAGGCACTAATGTTCCAGTGGGTTGACAAAGAAATTGCTCTAATGATATTAATGCTCTTAATACTCGATGAAAATAATGACCTATGGTATATCCAGAGCGACGGAGAAAAAATGACACTATATGATTCCTCACATTGTGTGATACTATGTGAAGAAATACAAAAACTTGCTCCTCAATCATCGCTCGTTGAGTGGATTGCAAACCCCCATCTTTTTTTAGAATCTCACATAAATTTTTAAAAGCTTCCATTCCCATACAAATAATATCACGACATCTTTTAGTTGTGTTTATTTGGCACATTATTTCATCTCGTACTAGTTATCTTTCAAAGCCTAATTGCCTATGATCCACAAAATTTGTACGTTGAAATCGTTGGTGCACAATGAAACAAATCACACGAAGAATAACTTGAATAAAATCTTGTTGCCGTTTTCTTTGCCAAATGCGAATGTCATGTTGTCGCCTATCTATCTAGGACCTAATTTTTAATTCAAATAAGTTATAAAAACAAATGAATCTGAATATATAAAAATAAATATATATATATATATATATATTATTGAAGTTCTATTGAATGGTTAGCCAAACTATATGTAGCAATCTAAATTAAAATTTCAAGAGGTTTCATACATAATCATGTCCAAATTTATTAAATTATTTCAATTATGCATCACTTACAAACCTAAGTAATTGAGCATAATGTAATAATACATCATTTGTCATCACTTTGTTCAATGTCCCGATCTGCCAATGGAACATGACACACCGCCACCCCACCCGGACCCAAAACTTGGGACAGAATGTCCCAAGACATGCTGATTGAGGATGCCGCGACAATGGTGAAAAGGTCCTATCCCAACACTCAGAACAGTACCCTATCCTGGTGTCCCGCGAGATGTCCTACAGGGATCTGAGACCAAGGAAGATACTACTACCTATGGATGCTAAAATAAACAAAACAAAGTGATTGAAACAATAAGAGGGAAATCTGAAATTGATAAAAAAAATATAAGAACTTTGAACTAGACATAAAATCAGTTAGACAAACAATATCAAACTAATAGAAGCAAAAAAAATTCATAAATGAATTATATATGTTAACCAATAAATAATCAAAATCAATCAAATGGTTTAGATTTTGCTACCCTTTGTCATCCTATTCCAGACAGCTCAAAAAAAAAAAAAAAAACTTCAAAAGCACCTCCTAGTTTAAATTTGAATTCAGTTATCCTCTTATATATAAATAGATAACATACAACTTCTAGTTATCTCCAGATTAACATGGCCCTGCTTGTACAATTGGATATGAAGATCAAGGAACAATCTAACCAAAACTGAGCATAGTGGAAACATGGTCTAGAATGAGGAACTAAACAAAATCATGGGCAAAAGATGCATCTAATCCGATGCACTAATGCTGATGCAACTTATAGGAAGTCTTGCATGATAGCCACACAAATGATACTCTCTAGGAAAAATAACTACTATTTGTCATGATCAGATGGTGTGCTAATTGCATCAAATCATCCAAACTGAAAAGGGCAACAAAACAAGTAGAATATACAAAGTTGAAATTCTATTAGTGTCAAATTCGGCCGCACAAAGAGACCCAAAAACAAGTCGGCAACTGAATTGCATAGATCAAAGAGAACATAGAGCTTAAAAAAAAATAAACAAAAAATTGGAGTAACAGAGAACAGAAAACCCTCTTTATTACTTCCAAGATATTCGAAATAGGAAAGGCTAAATATATGCCCACATGCAATTTGGAGGATAATTAATACAGGACATATAAATTCACAACCTTAAGGCGAATAATTGCTAGGATCACTGAATCTAATCAAGGCAAAGTTTATTAAGATCCAACCTCCTCATCTACGAGCAAGTCCATTATTACAGTACGATTGCAAAAAAAATCAAATAAAACAGAGCTTAGCAGCAAGAACAATTATAATTCATTAAAAATGGGATAAAGAAATATGTGGATCCACTCAAAAAACCAGGACCTCTGATCTTGAAATAGAAACTAGAAACCATGATCGTGATCTAGATGACATCGAGTAGATCCACAAAGATTCAAGGATAACAACCAAAATCTGATTCAAAAAATAGATCTAATCCTTCATTTTTTTCAAAATAAATGATGTAGATAACATACTTTTCTTTTTAATGGATCCAAAACAGCTTGAAGAGATCAACACCTACCACCGCAAAAAAAAACGAGAAGGAAATAAAAAGTAAAGAAAATGAATAACGGAAGAAGAAAGAAACAAACAAACAAAAAATCAGAAAACAACAAATTCCATCCAAAAACAAGTAAAAGTGATGTCCATCAAATCCACCGCCATACAATCATCATAGATCCAAACCCCATAAATCAGAAAACAACAGATCACATCCAAAATAAGTAAAAAAGACGCCTTTATCACATCCACAACCATATAATCATCACAAATCAAAAAGCCATAAATCAGACAATAGATCACATCCAAAAACAAGTTAACAAAAAAAATAATTATTTTAATTTTTTCTATTGAGAGAATAAGCTTATCTTTGAAGCTTAACAACCGTTGCTCCTCCAAAAAAGTGCAGCTGTGGAGACGGAGCTCCGTAGAGGTGCAATAGATGGGTATATAGAGATAGAAATGACATATAAAAAGTTAAAACAAAAGATGCTCTAGGATATATTTGTCCTTTTAATTTGGTACTTATTTAATTTAAGGATAAAATAGGTATTATAAAAAAATTATTAAGTTCCAATTTCTTTCTCTCCAAATCCTCCCACTTATGGGAAGAAAGAAAGGAGAGAATTGGAGGCCAAAATTTTTCCTTCTATTTCCTTCCTATTCCTTCCTTTTCTTTTCCTTTCCTTTCACTAAAAAACTCTCAAATATCAAAATTTTTAACTTTCCCTTCCATTTCATTCCTTTCTTCTCAATTCCAAGTTTTCAAACATAGCCTAAATGTGAGAGATGTAGTTGATTGGATGTTATAATGTAATCCTTCCCCTATATCCCATGCATTTAGATGGTTTTTTTTTTTATTGGTATAATGGTGGCTCCCACATAATCGATGTGGATGCGGCCAACAAAGTTAAAAAACAAAATGCTACATAGAAGCTCTGGCACGAACCCACTATCCACCGGACAAACCTACCAGAGTGATGAGCTGCAAAGGAGTCAACCCAATCAGCAGCTCCACTTGCCTTCCTGTAGACATGTGAAGCCTGGTAGACGTGGCATATTACTAGGATGAGATATTACTAGATAATACTAGGATGAGATATACACCTGAGTGATGAGTGGCGCAAAATGCAATGCTAGCATGGCCTAAATATCTCATTTTGAAATAAAAATTTGTATGCTTGAGACCTAAATATTTTATTTTAAAAATAAAAGTTTGTACAATTGAAAACTTAAATATCATATTTTGAAAATAAAAGTTTGTACGCTTGAGACCTAAATGTCTTATTTTGAAAATATAAGTTTGTACAATTGGGACCTAAATGTTCCGTACTAAAAATAAAAGTTTGTACAATTGAGACCTAAATGTCCCATTTTGAAAATACAAGCATGTACGATTGAGACCTAAATGTCTTATTTTAAAAATAATAGTTTGTACAATTGAGACTTAAATGTCTCATTTTGAAAATAAAAGTTTGTGCACTCAGGACCTAAATGTCTCATTTTGAGAATAAAAGTTTATATAATTGAGATCTAAATGGCTCATTTTGATAATAAAAAGTTTATACAATTGAGACCTAAATGTTTCATTTTGAAAATAAAAATTTGTATAATTGAGACCTAAATATCTTATTTTGAGAATAAAAAGTTTGTACAATTGAGACTTAAATATCTTATTTTGAGAATAAAAGTTTGTACAATTGGGACCTAAATGTCCCATTTTGAAAATAAAAAGTTGTATAATTGAGCCCTAAATGTCTCATTTTTAAAATACAAGTTTGTACCATTGAGACCTAAATATTTTATTTTAAAAATAAAAATTTATACAATTAAAACCTAAATATCTTATTTTGAAAATAAAAAATTTGTACAATTGAAATCTAAATATTTTATTTAAAAAATAAAAATTCGTACAATTGAGATGTAACTCGTCTATTGATTAGTTCTTTCCTAGACCGTATGAGATCAGGTACAGATAGATCAACCTGTGAAACCTTTTTTTGTTAATAGATTGGTAGGACCCAATTCAAAGGATATTCAGTGATTTAGTTGACATGGATGGAGACAGAATCGTACGTTGTGTCTGGACAATAGCTAAAAGCTAATGACATTAGCCTTTTGTCATCATTGCATCATCTAGGCTCATGAAGGACAATCTTTTAAATTCGCGAAAGTAATGAATGATGCTATTTTATTCAAGTTCTAACGATCTGTAAGCCTTTTGAGGAGATTGACAACAAAATTCCACAAGGCAAAAATAATATAGCCATTAGCCACCAATTTGATAAAAGGGTTTCTCCCAAATCAAAAAGAGGAAAAAAAAGATAAAAGGGTCCCATATAATCCCCATGATGAGTTATGTCCTGTCATCAGTTAAACTCGGATATTAATGCATTTTAACCGCATGCTCGGGTTTGACCGGGAGAACTGTTTCAAAGAGAGAATAATCTTGATTTTTTTTAAATAATTCATATGGGTATGGATACATTAAAAAAAAAAAAAAAAAACGGAGAAAGATAATAGAACTCGAGGTATACTATCCAATCTACAGCTCCGTTAGCCTCTTTATATATATGCTTAGCCTGAAAGACATCTCGCCACAGACAATGGCCCGAATATCTCTAAACGATGATGACACACTACT
The DNA here is from genome assembly GCF_051530095.1 of Phoenix dactylifera. Lineage (NCBI taxonomy): Eukaryota > Viridiplantae > Streptophyta > Magnoliopsida > Arecales > Arecaceae > Phoenix > Phoenix dactylifera. The sequence goes on from NC_143191.1 coordinate 54,373,730, forward strand.
TGAAAAGCTGCTCAGAAAGCACAAATCATGGAATGATACCAAGATCTATGGCAGCAACATGAACGCCTCCAATTCCATAAACCTGTTAGATTCTTCCACTCTGCATGACAGCAGTCATACATAAATAGCAAGACCCATTTAGGTTTGCATGGTAGAGGCACAAATAGAATGTGTGCTGGTTTTAAACCTATAATCCCCCTATCAGTTGTTGAGTACCCAGTCCCTCCCCCCTGTAAATTTCATAGCAACATGTTCAATGACTAAAGATGGGAGATTGGCTAATAAAAAAAATTCAATAATCATTCCATTTCAATGCAAAGAGTACGCAAAGTTTCTCGAGATCCATGATCTGAATTTGTTCGATGGTCCAACCAGAAAGCAAAACAATTTATATGATTCTGCTCCATGCTGGAGAGAAATGTTGTCGAACTACACATCCTGCACAGCATGAAAGACATCTGTAAGCTATTCCTCGGCGGCGATAACACTGATCTCGCCCTTCTCGAGCATATCATAGAAGGCTCTGGTCTTCTTCTGCTCGTTCCAGTGATGCATCTTCCACACACTACCAGCGAGAATGCCCAGTGTGATTCCGATGCAGATCTCCTTGACCACATTCGGTCCTTTCAGAGTGGCATGTGCGATCTTGTAGGCAGCCATTTGTTTCCTTCTGTAGCTAAATGAGATGAAACCTATCAAACATGCATCAGATATTGTGAGTGAAAGCATAGGAATAAAAAGATCCTATGATTCAAAGTTACATTTGACACACACTATAATGTCAGCTTTGAATGCTACTTAAAATGACTGTCATAAAACTCAAGACGCCTTGAGTTACAATTGATATTCATCAAAAATGTTTTGTTCACTGGCGAAGTGCACCATCTGGGCTATTTTACAAACCTGAATATATATATGAAAATGTACTTAAAACAAAATAGCCATCAGAGGGTGGTCATCTTGAACTCCCAAAAGATTGTACAAGTGCAAAAGAGCTATTAAAAGTGATGTCACTGGATGGTGCACCCTGTAGTTTGCATTACACATGGGAGGTCATTAAGACCAGAAGCTAAAAATGGCCACTATAAGCTATTATTGCCACAATTTGGATGATAGTGGAACCAAACCTTATGATCCATCCTATTTTAATATTTTAATGCTTGGGGCTTCATGGATGAAAGCAAGAGTAGCTATGTGTCCCTCCTATTAAAAGAAAAGCATGATATTATACCTCAAATTGAGAATGATTTGAGGAAAGAAGCCAAATTATCTATTCACCCACTTTAAATCACTAAGGGGTCTATAAGTCAGTTTAATTCAGCAAGGGGAAAAAAATAAAAAAGATTAGAATAACTCCTACTCTAGGAACAAGAAGTGGACCTTCTAGAGATTTATAATGAGGAATGAAATGGCTAAAACTACATATGTAAATGCAAAACTACCACTTTGCTTCCTACTTTTCCTTCCTTCCTAGCTTGATTTTCTTCAACAGCGAAAGGATCTCAACCTATTTATTGCCAAAATAATTCTACACAAATACATAAAAAAAACACTGTTATTGATGAAGCCAAACCAAGCAGACCATTGTATCCTCAATGAAACAGTTTTTTTTTTTTTTCTGAAAAAAAGGGGTAGGGGGGAGGAAGGGACAAGCCCACCCCCACGTAGCAGCCCCCACTGGGCCCCCGCCCCGCCAGGAGAATGTTCGATGCGGGCAGAAATGGCCGTGTGTTGGGCACCCCGACTGGTTTTACTCATGCCTTCCCCACCCATGGGCCCGGCTCAGCTACCCCTCTGGGCTCTAGCTCGAGTCCCAAGTATGAATACGTCACACCTGGCACCACCCCGGCTACTAGCGGTCCAACAGTTCAACATCCAAATAATTTCCCAAAAGTCATCTTTCATTGCATCCATCAGAAAGCATGGATGGACGTTACCAAGAAAACCCATCCATTTTCCCATGTCCTGAAAACACCCTTTTTCTTTTCCTACAGAAGCACAAATCTTCTAAAAGAAAGTAAGAAGGCAAGGGGGTAAGATCGATTTTGAATAAGATCTTCCTGGAAGGGCTCTCTTCTAAAAGTTGCGATGGAAAGGGGACAGAAGGGAAGCGGTTTAAGAAGATTAGCTTCATGTTGACATAACCAATTCCTAATTTTTAGAAATAAAATAAATCGCCTTTCAAAACTGACTCTTTATTCTTGAAAACTAAGGAGAAGTTGTGTCGCCGGCAGTCTATATCTCCAAGCCACTGCTTTTCCATCGTATTTTTTTGCTACACCGGACGACTCATACCAACCTAGTATGAATACATCCAAAAAAGTTAAAATATAACAAGTCACGAAGCGCTCTAGGCAGCTCCCTCTCGCCAGTTCAGAGAACCTTCCGAAGTGATTAGCCACAAAAGAAGCCACCCAGTCTGCAACTCCATTAGCCTTCCTATAGACGTGCTTGGCCTAGAAGGTAATGTCACCGCTTGTTGTGCCCCAGATGTCCCGGAGCAAGAGGTGGCAGCCACCTATGTCACCAGTACTCCTTTGGCTCCATCTGATCATTGAGCCGAGTCACTTTCAAGCAGGATTGCATTAGCCAGCAACACCCGCCAAGCATGACACAAACCAGCCCAAGCTGTCCTCAGCTCCGCCCCAGAAAATGAAATATCGAAGATCAGACACCCTCCGGCTGTCACCACTCTAGAGTCCGGGGTTCTGATCACGAAACCCGCACTACCTCTCCTGCCACCATTTAAAACATATCCATTGAAGTTAACCTTGAGGAAGCTCGAGGTTGGGGGCTCCCAGATGATGTACACCGTCCGAGATGCTATAAGAGCAAAGATAGAGTTCCAGGTGTCCTGAGCTATCAACGACCTATCCAATAGACCCACATGGGGGATCTTTGTAGCTTGCACTCGGGCCCTTTCTATCACAAGCCTTGGTGTAGGCTGCTCTCTCCAAAAATCCAAACATTCCTGGCCAGCCAAATATGGTAAACAATATAAGTTGTCGTGATGGCCATATACCAGGTCTGAGGTGTGTCATCCCACCTCCTAAGCGCATGGGTGAAAGAGCCGGATTGGCATAGGGCATCCGGCGAGATCTCAACAAGCCTCCACACCCTCAAAGCTCGATCGCATTGAAACAGAACACCCCGAGTAGAATGGTAGGATGCTCATCCCACGCCCACTCAGGACAGACCTCGTCGGTAGCCGACCCCAGATCACCTTCCAAAAGAATAAGGCAATTCTTGGGTAAAGACCAATCCTCTAAATCCAGGCGCAGTCTTGCCTCTGTTGCTGCTCACTCTGAAGAAGGTCGTAGATGTCCCTTAATCTGACTCTGGGACTACAGGACGTACTCCAAGCCCTTATGTTTGAGACAGCACACTCAGAAACTGTCAGCGACTGCACTCTCTCTGCAAGGTGCTCTCTAAATAGATGGCCGATTCGGCTAGAGTCCCACTCTGCCCCGTCAGGGTGGAGGAGATTGCTGACCTGCAAACCCACAAACTTAGCATTGACCATGGTCGGCCAAAGCTTTCCCATCGTATTTTTCAAGAGACAAACCAGCTGGGAAGACCTTATCGGACCAATAAGATCCCCGGCACCCAAACACTTAAATGGAATGTCTCCTCTCCTTCTCCTCCTTCAAAAACATATCTATCAATAGCATTCTAACCTTTATATCACATTTATACCTTTCACAAAAAAGAGAAAATGACAACAAGGATCATTCTCACAAGAAGCATCCTTGTTCCTCTGGAACGATAATTTGTTTACCATATTCCATCATCTGACAAATACTATATTCCACTATGGATTCATTTATTAGATCCTGTGGTAGAACATGAAGAAAGACCGTTTTAAGCTTCTAAAAAGCAATTCAAGCAACAACATCTAACGACACCTTCCTCATTAGAAGAATGCCATGTGAAGGTTCTACCTCTTATGAGAAAATAATGGCACCTTTAACATGGTCGGTTAAACTAAAATATGAATTGCCATTAAGGGATAATATACCAGATCCAGACTACTGCAAACTAAATTTCAGACAAATGTTTTATCAACCAATGCTGCAGCATAGAGTTAATGATGGGACGAGGAGAATGGAAGGTTCATTCTTGTATCTAGAACAATAGTGGCTAACTCAAAATTGGTTAAACATTGATGGCTTCAATTAATAAGTAACACATTCAAACCAGTGAGCATCCAACATATTCAATTAGAAACATATTCTAACTTCTTAGAAAACATCATAAATGATAAGGCGATGACACCTTCGAGGCTCTATCTATAAACATACCGAAACTAGCTGTATTGCAGATTGACAGGAAAAAGTCTTCAGATAAGTGATGCTCCCATCTTAAATGGAAGATGTCATGTATCATCTCTGGCAGTTATCTTGAATCACTTCCAAGTAATTCTAAACCACAAATGACAATGCTTTCTTACAAATTCACATACCGCAATCTTCAGCTTGTCCTATAAATGATAATGCACTCTTTATACTCTCAATCCAAGTATGCCATCAGAGGATGTACCAGAAGATGAATTCTGGACATATATAAGCCTTAAAATTGGAAATAGTTGGATATAGCCAAGCAGATGATTATATAACATATATTGAGGAAGTAAACTAACAAACCCGTTACAGAGAAAAACAGGAAGGAAACTTAATGCATTCCCATTTCAATAAAACTTTTACACCATCCAAGCTTCTCCCTCTAGTCATTGGAGTTCCCATGGCTCCACATTACAACAAATCCTTGACTGTTTAAGAATGCATGCATTCTGCACTCTAAAGGCTTGAAGGAAATTCACAGCCTCGCATTTATAACTACAAGAATGAGAACTTGAGGCTTTAATCATCCTTTTGCAAAGTACTACAACGAAACCCATCCTATATTCAGGAAATTAATCTTAAAAATGCACAGCAGGTGCAAAAACAAAGGTTGATCGCTAAGCCTTCATACTAGATAACTATCTCTTCGAAAAAAATTATAGAGAAACTCGGTAACAATTCTAGTAAACTATCACTACTAGACAACCCCCAATCATTCCCTTCCTAGGAGTATAATTTCAGGAATAAATTATGCATGAAAGGGTTACCATGTCATATTTGCTTATAAATATACTCAGAAGAACTCCCTATTGATGGGCAGTTTTTATTTCTTTGATCTGACTCTATGCCAAACATGAAACAAAAGAATCATGTCAAGATATTTCCATAATAATTCAGAAAACTGCCAGGAAACCACCAAAATGCTCCAGGATTGCAACCTTTATCAATGTTCACATTTTCCACTATTTATGTGACATTCAAAAGCATTACCTATTGTTACACAATGAAATCAAAATTTATTAACCAATAACACATTCAAATCATAAATCCAATGGTATTAACCATCACATCCCCAAAGTTTGATACTGGTGGGGACACCAATGAGCCAGTATCACTTTGGCTTGACTGCTAGTCCACATTTCTTGAGTCGTCTAGCTTTTTTTTCTAGTTATTTATTTAAGTCAGTTCCATCAGTGCATGTCAGTCCAATCACCCAATTTGAGTCTAGTCCAAAATTTATGTCAAGTCCAAAAGTCCAAGTCTACATATGAAGTTGATTCCCGAAAAAAAAAAAACAAAAAAAAAGAGGAACCGGTCATCTTCCCAACCGGTTCCTTCTCAAAACAACCATTAGCTCCCCTGTTTTTTTCCAAAGCACCGTACTCATCTTCCCATACACAGCCCTGTTCCAAGGCATTTCAAGCTCCAAGTCTTCTCCCCAAGTGGCTCTTCCCAACATTCCAAAGTCAGCCACGTCTTCATTAAAATCCCATCACAAGATGTGCAACCGGCTTCTTCCCAAGGTATTCTTCCCACAGGTGGTTCTTCCCAACACTTCAAAGCATTGATTCCTCCCCACAGCCGGCTCTTCCCAGCCACTTTTTCTTTGAAATCCCAATCGAAGAAGCCAGCAGCCGTTTCCTCCTTTTCAAGGCGTCCACCGGTTCTCCATCAGCAAGTTCTCCACTTCCTCAAAGTCTCCATCGTGGCTCACCTCCTCCCGAAGCAACAAACCAGCTGAAGGAAGTTTCCTGATCTTCTTCCTTTCCAATGCCATCCTGCGATCTCTTGGAAACTGCCCACAGGTCCACCTCTTCCCAAAGATTTCCAAGGTTCCAACACCAAAGAACTCCCAAGCAAGATGATTCCAAGGGTGCTCTTCCCCAAGGCGTTGCTTCCCCAGCAAATCGGTTCCTGGTACAAGAAAAAAGCCAAGCTCCATGGCCGGTTTCCACTCGACTACTCTTCCCCTTTCCGAGGCACTTCCGGCAAGTCACCCATCCCCATCGAGTTCTCCCATGCAACGCTGCCAACTGTGCTTTGAAAACCAAAGAGTAATCTAGGAATTGAATCCCGAATGAATGCTGTAAAAAGCAAGAATGAGTCTTTGTAATGCCTATAAAAAGGGCTTGATATTATGAATGAAGCACAGAAGCTGTTTTGACAAATTACCTGGGAGAGTTTGGTTTCCAAACCCAAGAACCTACCTGCCTTCCTTCTCTAAAATCTTTCTCTTCTAAGTGAACGCGGCCTCCCCTGACTTCCGCGATTTCCTCCAGCGCAGGCGGCGCTCATCATCCGGCTCCCCGTTCCCTCTTCCGGACTCCTTCCCGATCCGACGATTTGTCGTCCGGATTATTTATCCTTTAAATAGATTATCCTTTTTTTTTCCTTACATCCTACCATCTCAATTAACCAAGGTCTTCTGTTTCAGATCCTGTCGGTTTCCTCCATCCGTCTCGACGAAGGATGACCCGTCAGCGAACCAGGACCCTGGACTTGCCTCCCTCTTCCAGGACCTTTCTCAAGCATCGTGTCCGTGTGATCCTTCCACCAAAATTCTGAGTAAGTCATTATTGGGTTCAGTTTAAGTTCCCAAATTTTTATGCTTAACACAGGAAATTAAAAGTAGATCAACGTGCCCTAATCACGTGTTGATTTCCTAATCAACACCGATCCTTCTTTTTAAAATTATTAAAGGAACTGATCAATCGTCGGTAGTTTCTTTCAGTCAATTCGATTTTAATATAATCATCTGATAGCTGTTAGATTTGAGTTTGCTAATAGTTTATGAATTGGATTGCTGAAATCTAAATTAAAAAAAAAAAAATAGATCCTATGCATTGATCCTGTTCCGCATCAAATTTGGTATCAGAGCAAGTTGATTAGGGCACCATTTTCATGCATCATTGCAGAACCTAGAATTACTAGGGCACCAGTTTTAATCTTTCCGGATCCTTTCTAAGTATAGTTTATTTGGGCATCGTCATACCTTAGCATTTTGCATTCCGCATTACATTAAGAATAGGCCTGCATCTTAGTTCACATTTCGGCAATTCATCAAGCATTCAGCCTGCTAAATTTAGCTCTGCGTCATCCTCCTAGTTTCATTAATTCCCGTACCTAGTAGTGTCAAAAAAAAAAAATTTCAAAGAAAAGCTACTCAAACCCCATGACTACTAGATCCGAAGCTAGTTATCATCCATACGAGCCTGAGTCCAGTCGTGTGATGGACCCTGACATCAGCTCAGTCCTCAGAGAAATTAATGAGAAGCTAGGAAGGTTATGTACCCGAGTCGATGCCTTAGAAGAATACCAAGATAGGGGTAGCCCTTCCCTAGCCAATAACCTAAGAGAAAGAAATGACCACCCACCCTTTGATCGGAACCACCAACATGTCAATGCCTATCCCAGGAATAGGCAAAACTTTGACAGAAATCACAATCGTCCACTAGATGACTATCTCAGAGAAAGACCACATCACAATGAAAGAGGTCGCGATCCTATAAATCAACCTCTTAATGATCACCGTGACATCGATGACCGTATACTTCGAAGTGTCCGGGTTGAGGCACCCAGCTTCGTAGGCCGCATGGATCCTCATGAGTATCTTGACTGGGAGTCAGATATGAATCATTATTTCGAATGGTACGACATGTCTGAAGAGCGAAAAATTCGATTTGCAAAAATGAGGCTTCTCGGTCAAGCCAAATATTATTGGCAGAATGTCGAACGTCTGATCCTAAATAGAAGACAAAAACCCATCCGAACATGGGATGAAATGAAAGATAAACTCAGGGAAAAATACCTTCCCACCTCTTATCAACAACGACTCCTTGACCAATGGCAAACCCTGACCCAGGGAAACAAGTCAGTCATTGATTACATCGCTAAATTTGATGAATTCCTCATGCGGTGTCATGTCGATGAAGATCCCTCTGTCACCCTTTCCCGATTTCGTGCCAGGTTAAGAAGTGACATCCAACGAGAGCTTTTCATGCGAGAGGTCTATAGTCTAGAGCAGGCATATCAATTAGCTCAGGATTATGAAAGATTCCAAAGAATGCCAATCACTCGACCAAGTGAACCTAGAAACTCGAGTATACTAGGTCCTAGACCCGAGCAACACCAAGTCCCCAGAACTAATCCAAATCCTACCCCAACCACTAGACCTCTATTAGTTACTCCTCCACCCAGGAAAGAAGACCGAGGCAAAGGCACCCTGAATGAAGGACGTAAGGAGGGTAGCTCAAGGGGTAGATGCTTCAACTGTCATGGAATTGGACATTTTGCAAATCAGTGCCCCTCCCGTTCCCTACATATTGGAGAGATCGAAGAGGAACACCCTGAGGAAACTGTAGAAGACGAAGAAATTCACATAGCTGATCCTGAATTAGCCGAGGGATTCGATGAACCAAATTTCACTGAAGAAACTGAACCTGAAGTCAGGATAAACGTACTAAGATGTACCCTGACACAACCAAAGGAATGTGAAAATTGGCGAAAAACTACAATTTTTCACACCTACATAAGCAATGGGAACAAGGTCTGTAAAATTATCATTGATAGTGGAAGTTGCATCAACGCAGTTTCCACTGATATGATTTCCAAGCTTGGACTAACACCCATCGACCACCCCAGTCCCTACAAGGTCGCCTGGTTAGACACTTCATCCATACCTATTAGATACCGCTGCAAGGTACCCATTAAGTTTCAATCTTACCAGGAAGAAATTTGGTGCGACGTTCTTCCCATGGACGTCGGAAGCATTATTTTAGGACGACCTTGGTTATTCGATCAAGATGCCACGCTTTTTGGTCGGACAAATACTTGTTCATTCATGCACAAAGGCAAGAAAATCACACTATACCCTTCACCACCAAAAAAGCCAAAGGATGGTAACCCAATAAAACCAAAAGAGGAAAAGCAACCCAAGGGATTACACTTGATCCACGCAAAAGAGCTAGAAAAAGACATCAAAGAAAGCCCTTCTGTGTGGGTTTTAGCTGTTAAAGAAGTTAGTCTGAAAGAAACAAGCCCAATTCCAGAAGAAATGACTAGTCTTCTTAAAGAATTTGAGGATATCACCCCAGAGGATCTTCCTGATCAACTACCACCTATGAGGAACATACAACACGCAATAGACCTAGTCCCAGGAGCAACCCTACCAAATTCCCCTCACTATCGGCTCAACCCTACCGAACATGCCGAGTTGAAACGTCAAGTTGAAGAACTCCTAAGAAAAGGATTCATTACAGAAAGTTTAAGCCCATGTGTCGTATCTGCCCTTTTAACTCCTAAAAAGGATGGAACTTGGAGAATGTGCATTGATAGTCGGGCAATAAACAAGATCACAATACGATATCGATTTCCGATTCCCCGACTAGACGACATGCTAGATATGATCTCTGGATCAAATATATTCTCTAAAATTGATCTTAAGAGTGGCTACCCTCAGGTTAGAATCAGACCAGGAGACGAGTGGAAGACCGCATTTAAAACAAAGGATGGTCTATATGAGTGGTTAGTAATGCCATTCGGTCTGTCAAATGCTCCCAGCACTTTCATGAGACTAATGACTCAAGTACTACGACCTTTCATGGGAACATTTGTTGTTGTCTACTTTGACGACATCCTCATTTACAGCAAAACAAAGGAGGAACATCTAGACCACCTCCGGCAAGTTTTCCAGACGCTTAGATCCGAAAGCCTATTTATCAACCTTAAGAAATGTGAGTTTGACTACACGTGTTACATTCTTAGGATTAGTTGTGACTCCAGACGGACTATCTGTAGATCCTGAAAAGGTGAGCGCAATCAAGAATTGGTCCGCACCCCAGAATGTGCATGAAGTAAGAAGTTTTCATGGGTTAGCCACCTTTTATCGTAGATTTATTAAGGGTTTCAGCACAATCATGGCACCAATTACAGACTGTATTCGTAAGGGAGCCTTTGAGTGGACTAAGGCTAGTAATCGCGCTTTTGAGGAGATAAAGACTTTAATGACCAGTGCACCTATGTTACGACTTCCTGATTTCTCTAAAGTCTTTGAAGTCGCATGTGACGCATCAGGTGTAGGAATTGGTGGAGTCCTAAGTCAAGACAAACACCCTGTGGCCTATTTTAGTGAAAAACTAAATGAAACCAGGCGCAAATACTCCAGCTACGATAAGGAATTTTATGCCATAATCCAAACTCTTAAATTCTGGAGGCACTACTTACTACCACAAGAATTCATCTTATATTCAGACCATGAAGCCCTTAGATTCCTTAGTTCACAAAAGAAATTAAATCCTAGACATGGCAAGTGGGTTGAATTTTTACAATCATACACTTTTGTATTAAAACATCGTTCCGGTGTAGACAATCGACCTGCTGATGCGTTATCTCGAAAGACAAATCTGTTGTCAGTAGTCAGTATTCAAGTCACTGGATTTGAGAAATTAAAAGAAGAATATGATAACTGTCTTGATTTTGGAAAAATCATGTCTGCACTCAAACAAGGAACTTCGAAAGAGATAGATAAGTATTCCCTTCAAGAGGGGTACCTTTTCCTGAATAATAAATTATGTGTCCCGCATACGTCTGTTCGAAACTTTTTAATTTGGGAATTACACGCGGAAGGATTGTCTGGTCATTTTGGGAAGACCAAAACCATTGAAGCCGTAGAACATCAATTCTACTGGCCCAGTCTGAAGCGCGACGTTGCCAAAATTGTGGCTCAGTGCCGAATCTGCGCTGTTGCCAAACAGCAAAGACAGAATACGGGATTATATACTCCACTACCAATACCCGAATATCCATGGAAAGATGTCAGTATGGATTTTGTTCTAGGATTACCACGGACTGCCAAGGGACATGATTCCATCTTCGTGGTTGTAGATAGATTTTCAAAAATGGCTCATTTTCTGCCCTGTTCTAAAACCTTCGATGCCTCTCAAGTTGCCCGGATATATTTTAACGAAATCGTTCGTCTACATGGGTTACCCGAATCCATTGTATCAGACCGAGATGTCAAGTTTGTCAGTTATTTTTGGAAAACTTTATGGCATCTAATGGGGACAAAATTAAAATTTTCATCTGCATATCATCCTCAGACTGACGGTCAAACCGAAGTCGTAAATAGAAGTCTGGGTAATTTACTTCGGTGTTTAGTGGGTGAAAATATGAAAACTTGGGATCTTTTACTACCTCGAGCCGAATTCGCATATAATAGTTCCGTCAATAGAACCATTGGCATGAGTCCATTTGAGATTGTTTACGGTCAGCATCCTAGAAAACCTGTTGATCTCATTCCATTACCCATGCATTCCAGGACATCCGAGTCAGCTGAGTCATTAGCACAACATATTAGGGATCTGCATAAAGATATTATAAAAAAACTAAATATCAGCAATCAAATTTATAAACAATTAGCAGATTCACATCGTCGGACATCTGATTTAGCTGAAGGTGATTATGTTATGATACGAAAACGATTTCCTTCTGGAACTGTTAAGAAATTGCATGCACGAGGAGCAGGTTCTTTTAAAATTTTAAAGAAGATCGGATCAAATGCATTTGTGGTAGATTTACCACCGGATTTTGGCATTAGCTCTACCTTTAATATCTCTGATTTGGTTAAGTATAAAAAGCCAATAACGATACCCAGTGAGCCATTTGAGCCTAATCCTTCCTTTGAGAGTGAACCCTTACCTGAGTGTCCACGGCCAAAATTTTCCAAGAAACACGATCGCATTGAGAGGATCCTGGACGAGCAGATTATTTCTACTAGGAGGAAAGGCTACCAGAGATACCTAGTTCGTTGGCACGGTCGGCCAGAGTCTGATGACACATGGATAACCCGAGAGGAACTGCAGCAGATTGATCCAGACATTCTTGAGCACTATCAGAGCCAGACACAACTTCCTTCAACGGATTTGAATTTTCCCCAGTCCGGAAGAATTGGTGGGGACACCAATGAGCCAGCATCACTTTGGCTTGACTGCTAGTCCACATTTCTTGAGTCGTCCAGTTTTTTTTTCTAGTTATTTATTTAAGTCAGTTCCATCAGTGCATGTCAGTCCAATCACCCAATTTGAGTCCAGTCCAAAATTTATGTCAAGTCCAAAAGTCCAAGTCTACATATGAAGTTGATTCCCGAAAAAAAAAAACCAAAAAAAAAGAGGAACCAGTCATCTTCCCAACCGGTTCCTTCTCAAAACAACCATCAGCTCCCCTATTTTTTTCCAAAGCACCGTACTCATCTTCCCATACACAGCCCTGTTCCAAAGCATTTCAAGCTCCAAGTCTTCTCCCCAGGTGGCTCTTCCCAACATTCCAAAGTCAGCCACGTCTTCATTAAAATCCCATCACAAGATGTGCAATCGGCTTCTTCCCAAGGTATTCTTCCCACAGGTGGTTCTTCCCAACACTTCAAAGCATTGATTCCTCCCCATAGCTGGCTCTTCCCAGCCACTTCTTCTTTGAAATCCCAATCGAAGAAGCCAGCAGCCGTTTCCTCCTTTTCAAGGCGTCCACCGGTTCTCCATCAGCAAGTTCTCCACTTCCTCAAAGTCTCCATCGTGGCTCACCTCCTCCCGAAGCAACAAACCAGCTGAAGGAAGTTTCCTGATCTTCTTTCTTTCCGATGCCATCCTGCGATCTCTTGGAAACTGCCCACAGGTCCACCTCTTCCCAAAGATTTCCAAGGTTCCAACACCAAAGAACTCCCAAGCAAGATGATTCCAAGGGTGCTCTTCCCCAAGGCGTTGCTTCCCCAGCAAACCGGTTCCTGGTACAAGAAAAAAGCCAAGCTCCATGGCCGGTTTCCACTCGACTACTCTTCCCCTTTCCGAGGCACTTCCGGCAAGTCACCCATCCCCATCGAGTTCTCCCATGCAACGCTGCCAACTGTGCTTTGAAAACTAAAGAGTAATCTAGGAATTGAATCCCGAATGAATGCTGTAAAAAGCAAGAATGAGTCCTTGTAATGCCTATAAAAAGGGCTTGATATTATGAATGAAGCACAGAAGCTGTTTTGACAAATTACCTGGGAGAGTTTGGTTTCCAAACCCAAGAACCTACCTGCCTTCCTTCTCTAAAATCTTTCTCTTCTAAGTGAACGCGGCCTCCCCTGACTTCCGCGATTTCCTCCAGCGCAGGCGGCGCTCATCATCCGGCTCCCCGTTCCCTCTTCCGAACTCCTTCCCGATCCGACGATTCGTCGTCCGGATTATTTATCCTTTAAATAGATTATCCTTTTTTTTCCTTACATCCTACCATCTCAATTAACCAAGGTCTTCTGTTTCAGATCCTGTCGGTTTCCTCCATCCGTCTCGACGAAGGACGACCCGTCAGCGAACCAGGACCCTGGACTTGCCTCCCTCTTCCAGGACCTTTCTCAAGCATCATGTCCGTGTGATCCTTCCACCAAAATTCTGAGTAAGTCGTTATTGGGTAAAGTTTAAGTTCCCAAATTTTTATGCTTAACACAGAAAATTAAAAGTAGATCAACGTGCCCTAATCACGTGTTGATTTCCTAATCAACCCCGATCCTTCTTTTTAAAATTATTAAAGGAACTGATCAATCGTCGGTAGTTTCTTTCAGTCAATTCGATTTTAATATAATCATCTGATAGCTGTTAGATTTGAGTTTGCTAATAGTTTATGAATTGGATTGCTGAAATCTAAAAAAAAAAAATAGATCGCATGCATTGTTCCTGTTCCGCATCAGATACTTTGACAAAAATTTTCCATTACATCATCTTTCGCATTATGTAATTAAGCACAATAGGAAATGTAAACGAAATTACCCCTTAATGCCCTAGAACAGTTGATGAGTTGCCAACCTCAACAAATTGTATGAAATTAGGCGATGTCATGAAACCAAAGAGGAGAAATGATGATCAAATTTTCTTCCAGGTATGCAAGGTTACAAATTTGGAAATGCTCAGGCGATCTCATGGTCAAGCAATGTCTTCATCCGTATCTTGGTAGCACACCACAATAGTAAATTCATATACATGGCATATCTATCCAAATGACATAATTCTCCTAAAAACCAAGAAATAGCATGCAGTCAAGATGTATGTGGCAGTGGGCCATTCAACAATAATACGGCTTAATCAACTTCCTAAGACTTCTAAACCTGCTTCATACAAGAACAACTCTTTAAATTTCCTGAAATTAATTGAACCATTAAAATGGATTGCCTAGAGAGTGATACCAATGCTTGCAAACGTAAAACTGTCTCAAAACCATCAATATAAACACAGCTCAAAACCATCAATGTAGAGGTATGATAATAATGCTTGCAAATGTAAAACTGTCTTGTGATAAAGAAGAGGGTGATTGAGGAGGTGTTGCTGAAGAAGGAGCCTGCAGCTTAACCAGAACTTCAAGACAAAGAAATCTTGGCTGATTAGAGTTATGGATTTCAGTGGGACAGATCTTTGGCATATATTGGAAGAGAAAGAATGAACCTAAGACTATTCATTTATATTGTACCAATGCCCAGGTAAAGATGGAAGTTTCAAAAATAAGCAATCGGTGTTTCCATGACCTTAAGATAATAAATAGCAAAACCTGAGCTCAATTTCATCAAATAGGAGATGGATTTGTGGGATATACACGATGGAACAAGTCCTTATAACGATTTTAACATTTGATCTAAGCAGATGTGACCGTCTCTTTTTCGAAATATCACCTCAATATCTGCCCAAGTGCTATGTTGTCTGATAACAGGTAACAAATCTTTAATCCAAATAAAGCTTTCCTCTCTTTTCAGCGCATCCAGACCATACCCATCAATCAGATCAACCAACAGATAATAATCTAGAAGACGCAAAAAAAATTCCCTAAGATATCCAGCAAACTTGTCAGCCCTAGCTTCATTTACCAGAAACCAAAGAATTCAAACAAAGAGCAACAAAAATAAGATCAACAGCATCTTTCTTGGAAAATGAAATGGAATTTATATTAAAAAAAAAAGAAATAGATCAAAAAGGCGAGACGAAATCATCCAAAAGGAAAAATCTTGCACTTATATAACAACAAAGATAAAGTGCGGGGATCACAAAACGAGCAAAGATGAATCAAACCCGTCCAAACTCCACCGAATAAATTGGAAAACCATCACAGATCCAAGCAGCCACCCAGATTATAAGAAATTAAACAAAAAATTGAAAGAAATTGGTAAAAAATGAGAGAAAAAAAAGACCTTGGATCCGGAAGCAAGGAGAACTCGAGAGCCCCTCTCTTTCACCTGCGACTCGTTTGCGGCCAAGCCCAATAAGATGCTTCCTTCGGTCCTTTTATTCTATATCATTTTTACCATGAAGCCCCCGACGATTTCTGAAATAATGAAATGGGGTTCTGCGAACTTGAACGAGAATGGATCATGGCCGTTGATCCGTGCGTCCCTGTGTGATGACGATGGGAAAATCCGGCGAGTTTTGCCGAGCGGTGGGATTGCACCGTAACAAATGGGCGTGTGCGCGTGAAAGGGTCATCCATTTGCATTTTTTTAATTATTTGTTATTTTTATTTCTTTTGGTACAATGGCCGCTCACACATTATGGTGTAAATGCGGCCAATAAAATCAGAAAGTAGATTACTACGTAGAGGCCTTAGCACAAATCCACTGTCTGCCCATACAAAACCACCAGAATGGTGCGCCGTATAGGAAGCCACCTAGTCGGCAGTCCCGTTGGCCTCCCCGTACATGTGTGAAGCCTGGTGGAAGTCGCACTCCTCCATCAATCTGCAAATCTCATGGATCAATAGATGGTCCTCGGCTGTGTGTCCCCGTTTTCGGATCCACTCAACTACTATAGCCATTTTTTTTTAATATTTATAAATGATAGTGAGAGTGTCATATTTTTTTAATAAAAATATAATAAAATCAGATCGAATAAGATATGGATAAGATACATAAAAGATCGAAAATTTATCGACTCAAATCCAACCTTCCTATTAAACGGGTCAAAAATCCATATCCAAATTTGACAATTTTATTATACAGATGAAATAGTTCGATTAACAACAGATTGAAATAAATTAAATAAGTTAAATGGTTAAGCATAACCACTCTTATCATCAAATTTTAAAGAAATAATAATAAGATTTATTCATATTTGGTCCTAGGGATATATGTTTTAAGGTTGAACTGTGGAGCCTTCTCCATTTGGACTTATGCGACAACTAGTCCATTTTATCTTTTGGTTAAATCTGCTTCATTCCTCGTACCTACATTTTGTTTTATCATTGGATGATGTATTTTTTTACAATAGAAGCTAAAGAAAAATGAGAATGTGAGGCAGATTTTGATGGACTGAGCCAAAATCTTATAGGCATGAGTTTGGTGTGAATAATCTAGACTGCTCTATGTTGGTGCATACTTCATGGTCCTCAATGTTGCATGCAACTATATTACTTTAAGAGCACACAATTCATCTATACCTACAAAACTAATACATGTGTCGAGTCTGATTTTTATGTATATACAGACACCGGTCTACGAGCACAAGCATCTGCACATGTAAAATCAAAATAATAATAAGTGTCCTAGGTTGTACAAACTGTCATCTGTAATCGTGTGAGATCAGCTTAATTAGAAAAGTATTGACTGAATTAGCTGGAGGATCTGAAGAATTAGCTGGAGATGATTGTAGTAGAGATTCAGCTTAAATTAGGAACGTATTAGCTGAATTAGCTAGAGGATTCGAAGAATCTGTTAGACTTTTTTTTAGGTTAAATAATAATTAAAAGTTTTCATACTTTAAAACATATATATTTATATGTATGTTAGGGTGGGAGTTTGACTCAGTTAGTTAGTATGTTGTTTTGATTTGGAGGACATCATGGGTTCAACTCTTCTTTTCCTCGATTTTATTCTCACG
Source organism: Phoenix dactylifera (assembly GCF_051530095.1). Classification (NCBI taxonomy): domain Eukaryota; kingdom Viridiplantae; phylum Streptophyta; class Magnoliopsida; order Arecales; family Arecaceae; genus Phoenix; species Phoenix dactylifera. Next base: position 54,390,951 of record NC_143191.1, read on the forward strand.
TGGAGGATTTATTCCAAGGCCCCTTGCGCTTGAGCTCGTTCGAGGTAGGTGGGTCTTGCCTTGCGACTCGAGCCTCCAAGACGCGAGGTGCCAAGGCCCTTTGCGCCTATGCTCGTCCGAGGCGGGTGGGTCCCATCTCACGCGAGTACTCGTCCGAAGTGCGAAGAGCCGAGGTCGTATCTCGCCTGTGCTCGTCCGAAGCTATGATCGAAAGTACTTTTCTTTCAATCAACGGGCTTGCTGCATATTGATTCTAGGTTCGAAGGCTTCTTTGATCCGTGCAAATCATTAAGGCAGAAGGAACATTGCGAGAGGCTATTGTATCTCAGGAGTAGAATGTCATCCAAGCCTAGTGCACTGTAACGTGGCGAAATCTACTTCAAGGAAAGTAACCAATATACCGCGCCTCAGCATCTCGGGTTCCATTTTTCTACTTTCTTTATTTATTTTCTTTAAACCTATTTCTGCCTATTATTTGTTGAAGTAGAATATTTTAGATTTTAATTTTTCTGGGATAGAATACTCCCAACAGAATCAGCTAGAGATGATTGTGGCAGAGATTCAGCTTCAATTAGAAAAGTATTGGCTGAATAAGCTGGAGGATTCGGAGAATCAGTTGGAGATGATTGTGGCAGAGATTCTGTTTAAATTAGGAAAGTATTGGCTAAATTAGCTGGAGGATCCGAAGAATTAGCTGGAGATGATTGTGGCAGAGATTCAGCTTCAATTAGGAAAGTATTGGCTGAATTAGCTAGAGGATCCGGAGAATCAGTTGGAGATGATTGTGATAGAGATTTAGTTTCAATTAGGGAAGTATTGGCTGCAGAATTAGTTGGAGGATCTAGAGAATCAGCTGGAGATGATTGTGGCAGAGATTCAATATTATCTCTAATACTTTCTTTCAGAGAAGACTATTTTGAGTAGGTTCATTAATTTAGAATGAGCTACCATGTTATCAACATCGATAGTGAGAATCATGTATGTTATCTTTTTTTGGTACAACGGTGACTTACACTAGACGCACATGAGTACACCTAGAGAGAAGAGAGAGAAGAAGATGATAGAATGTGGGAAGGAGTGGACTCAATACTCTCCCAGAAGAAAGCATCTTAATTATTAGCATCAATCAGTCTAGTCCTTTGCTCTCTCTGTTACCAAGATAAATTAGAGAGCTCCTGCCAAAGTTTATCCGAGGACCAGACATCCCCTAAAAATGAGATTAATTGTAATAAAAGGAATTTATAATGATTGTTCATATGGCTGCTGTTTCCAAACTTTGGTTATATTTAGGTTCAAGTGCATGATAAGAATGGGAGAAAACCGTATGCTTTTTGTTAGGAAATTATCATGGGAGTGTGGATGGTAGTGGAAACATGACACAGATTGTAAACGAAGCACATGTAACCTATGATTGTTATTATTTAACTTGAGCTCATCCTGCAAATCAACTCATGTGATGATCTGGACTGAACTATCTGAGGAATACTCACTGAGTTAATCAGAAATCTAGTGGCTCCAGGAAAAGGCATGATTAACACATTACAACATGATTAAATTATTGCATATGGCTTGGAGTATGATCTAATCAACATATATATGCTGTTCTACTTAAAATAGATTTACCACTCACTGAATTTTAATTAGAGGAATTGTATGTAGACATTTGTGCTTACAAATTCACCAACATGGAAAAAAATTATAGAAAAATGACTGAAACAACATGTTATGATATGGGAGTACATACACCAAAGCGATCATATTACAAAGATTAATACATTAAAGAATTTTTGAGTATACATATGATGTTCCAAATAAAATAAAAGAGAATCTATTACAAATTTTGGATACTTATTTCAAGCAAGATGAAAAATGAAAAGAGAGTTTAATTACACAGTTTTTCCTCTCAGACTTCTGCCTTGCTTGCTTACTGATCCCATCTATCTTGACTAAATGATCATTTTGCTTGCTGTTGTTATGCTTCCTGACAGTCTTCGCTGCATCTCTTCCTCTCTAGTCGAATAACCATTTTCACAAACTGCTTGCAATCACAATAGGTTTTGTTAGGAAGCAAGCAGAAAAGGAATGAGAAGGAAGATGACAATTTAAGCACAGAGGAAGAAGCAGGAGGCTTTTCATACATAACCTAGGTGTCATCTCTTGGCTCTTATATTATTCATTTCCCTAGCTTGGGTTGCCCCTGAAGAAGAACAAAGGCCTCGCCTGGGTGATGCCCAGAATGGGCAAATGGATCGAACTCTGGAACTCGTAAAGAGAAAGGTCCTGCTGGATGTTGAAGTACCACCTCAGACCACTTAGACGAGCTTCTGCTGCTGCTGCTGCTGCTGCGGCTGCTGCGGCTGCAGGCACCACCAACTCCTTCCAAAAACTAGAAGAGGTGCAACCCTCCATGTCTTAGATAGAAGTGAGGTTTGATTTGTTTTCACACAGATGAACTGTCCTAGATACATGTGAATGGATGGAGGTTGTTCTTATGCATCACTTAAAAAAGTTGGATGGTCATCAAAAATCAATGAAAAAATAGCGTACGAAATATCAGAGGATTACTGTAACAAGATAACCATAGCTATCGTTCACTATGACTACCAGCTGTGCAACAGAAATCTAGATCTTTCATGAATCTGCTAATGGAGACTGAAAGATAAAATAGTTTCTCTTTAGCTTTCCATTGGCTACCACTGAGCAACTCTCTGAGATTGGCATTTCATGATGTATTAATTGTATACAGGGCTTCACATTGCTGGAGTATTACATTCTACAAATCTATTGTGTCTGATTTTATAAAATTATATATCAAGACCTATACCTCTGTTTTGTTGGTGCTAGTTAGCGCATCGCTCAATTCATTCATCCAAAGAATGCTACAACAGAAACTTTCTCGCTGATGAGAGCATAACTTGCTCAACTTGCTCATCTTTAAAGTCATCCAAGATTCTCTGGGCATTTTCTGATATTTATTTGGTTTGATACATTGGTCATTCTGAGGCATAATATGCCGTACTAGTTTGAACCGAGCAGTACAAGACGTACAGTACCGGTGGTGTACCGACACTTAGTGCATAAAAAAAAATTCGTACCATATTGTATTGACATTGTGCTAATATGACTGGATGGGGCCGGTATTCAGACGCTGACCCTTATTTCGAGGTTTCTACTATTATGCCCATTAATGTGGAAATACCTGAGAAGCATTTAATTGTAGATATTCCATTATACCTTTAATTTTCACAAGGACTGTCCAGTGCAATGGACTGAGCATTTCATCGAATATATGGCACTCTCTTGAGTTCTTGCGTCGAAAGATACCCTAAAATATCGAAGTTCCGGTAGTTTACATAATTTTTTTCCTAAAAAGTTGTATCTTTCACGTGAAAGAACGATTCGCCCTCTTTTGCATGAATCCACCGTTGGATACACGATCAAAGTTCGAGTGCTTTGAGAGATGTGCGGATCGCGGTTGAATGGTCGAGCGAAAGTAGATCGATCATTCTTTCGCTAGTTCATCCCGAATTTACAGCACGATGGATTCAAAATTCTCCATCCAGATCCTGCCACGTACCCTCTCCCTCGAATAGAACGTTTAACAACTCGAGCATTATGTTGGACACGTGTCGTCTTCTCATCTGCTGTCGGATGTCTGAAATCCAGCTGTTGTCTCCGCTCCGTTCCGTCTTCGTCCCCAAGTTCCCACGTCTCCTTTTGTCGTCTCCATTTGTTGCCGAGTTTTTGTCATTTATTCCGTTTCTCGCGGAATAATCCGGCGGTATCTACCGTGCGCCGGCGGGGACGGCCGTAGAACGTGAGCGCATGGCGTCGGCGGCGGAGGACAAGTACAATCGGAAGAACCCGGCGGTGAAGCGGATCCTTCAGGAGGTGAAGGAGATGCAATCCAACCCCTCCGAAGATTTCATGAGCCTCCCCCTCGAGGTAACCACCCCCTCCAGACCCTAACCCTTTAGGATCGAATAGATCTCCAGTCTGATCGGAAGAAGCTGGTTTTTCAGACATTTCATGGATATGTTTTCTATTCTGGGGCTTAGAAATCGTCATTTCATTGAATTTTCGAATCCCTTCTTTCTATTTTAATCACAAAAAGCTACTTTTTGTGGGCTTTGCGTCGATTTCTTGGGTGGTGAAATGTCTTATTATTGTTGCATTTAACTTAGGTCTTGAATATTTCCACGAGAATGATCCGAAGGGCCTATTTCTTGCAGTTTCCTTTTTTAATACATTTTTATTTTTTAACGAAAAGTTCGAAATGTCTCGTTTTGCTTTGAAACTCGAGTCTGTTCACCAGGCGGATCCGAACGTGGGGCTTCTTATAGACTTTTTTTAAAAATGTTTTTCCTGATTTTTAGGGTGTCTAGATATCTCATTTAACTTAGACCTTGGATATCTCTACCAAAATGACTCCAAAAACTATTACTTATAGCTCTTTTTGGGCCTTTGATCCTTTTTTAAAGTTTTGAAAGTGTCATGTTTTATTTTGATTCTTATGAGTCTCTGCATCAGTTTTTCATTGTTTTTTAGGGTTTCAGAAAAGGTCTATTTAGTTCAGATCTGAGTGTTCCCCTCAAGAATGGTCTGAACGAGCTACTTCCTGCAGCTTTTTTCTATTACATTCTCCAATTTCTCAGGTTTCGAGAAATCCCCTCTTTTCTCTTTCGAATCCTGTTATGAAATTGGTGTGACTAAGCTTCTCCCTCTAGCTCTTTTCAGGCAGTTCTTCTAGGATTTCGGAAAGTATCTTTTTTTTTTTCTTTCTTTCAGATCTCTATTTTTTTTAACAAAATGATTTTGTAGCGTTTGAAAGTCTTGTTTGTTTTAGATTTAGAATATCTTAAGAAAATTTGTGTTGAAGTTGTTTCATATGGCTCTTTTGTGGCCGTTGTCTGAAACACCGTTGTTTTAATTTTGGATCGCCATGCTGGTATGTTTTGAAGAAGTGGCTTTTGAGTGATTTTTTACCCCAGGTTTTCCTCTAGTTCCTATGCTTTCTGGAAGGGCCTATGCTTGTTAAGATTTCAAGTCTCCTCACAATCATAAATTGAAGAGGCTATTTGGGCCTTGTTATTGTAGAAAGATAAATTTTGGTTTTGCCTTGTTCCTTGATGCACCTTTTTTTTTTCCCTGCAAGAAAATAATAGAACGATTATGGTGGTTATCTTTAAGGCATTCTATACCTGCACAAAGTGATGGAAGGAGTTTATGAATGGGACGCAGATTGATAAGTTATAGGAATGTGATGCAGAATGATAAATATATTGTTTCCATTTCTGGCTGGTAGCTATCATGGAACATAGGAATGCAATGCAGAATGATAAGTTACAGGTGCTTTTGGGCTTTGTTGGTATTGGATTTTAATTTATGTTTATCCTTGTCTTCAGGAGAATATATTTGAGTGGCAATTTGCCATCCTTGGTCCTCGTGATTCTGAGTTTGAGGGTGGAATCTATCATGGGAGGATCCAGCTTCCTGCAGACTACCCGTTTAATCCTCCTTCCTTTATGATGCTAACTGTAAGTACCTGTTCTGCTACCTAATTCCTCTAGCAAATTGCCTATATATATATATATATATATATATATATATATATATATATATATATATATATATATATATATATATATATATATATATATATCTGTTTATTTCTTGTTTGCTTCTTTTGGCTAACAAGTTCCTTTTTCTCATTTGTTCAGCCAAATGGTCGATTTGAAACCCAGACAAAGATATGCCTAAGCATATCAAATCATCACCCCGAGCACTGGCAACCATCATGGAGTGGTATGTTTAGTAGTTGGGAGATGCCTAAGCTTTCTTTATTGTCAATTGATTATGGCTTCATAGTTTTGCATATTATCCTCTTTCATCTTCATTTAAATATATGATGTAATGTATCTGTGGAATTTTACATTAGCGGATATTACCTTTACATTGTGAATCATCCTAGAATTTGGATGGGTCATGAAAACAGAGGTGGAAGTAGAACTTTGGACAGATGGCTAAGCCAGATTCTTAGCTTTCAATAAGTTCAAGCCCATATATTGCTAGGTTCTCCAGGAAGTCTAAACCTTGATTTGTTGTGGTTTATGAACTCTTCATTTCTTTCTTTCTTATAAATTTCTTGTATAAGCACTGATTTTTATCTTCTTCCATCAAACAAGAAGATTATAGTCATTTTATAGTCATCTTGTCCATCATATTTCCTCCTAGATACTTTTGATGAGAGATTATTAGTACCTTACTACATAGATGCTCTCTTTATTCCTATTCGTCATGCATCTCAAGAACCTAATGCTAGGAATTCTGTTATATTTTCTGATTATGTATGGACTATTTGTAACTATCACCAACTAATACTTGTGAAATTATTCGTAAGTGGCAAACAATCATATCTTTATTTTTTTTACTTTGCTCCCTAATTCTGATAATTTTTCTTTTCACAAGGACGCATGAGAGAATCTTTTTGCTAAGTATGTCTATGTGCATATGTACATACATAGGTACATAGACACATATGTGCATATATGTACGTGTATTTGTACGCACACACCCACACATATATACTAGAATTTGGTGGGTGCTAGCACGTGCAATGAAAAAGAAAAAAGTTTTTTTTCAGAAGTATGGTACATTTTAGGTGCGAGATTTGCTGTGAGGAAAGCCCCTAAGGGCCAAGGCGAGGATTTGGAGTCCAATATGCACTGGACTCCTAGCTATCTTAGGCAAGGATTCAACTTTAGGGATCCTTATTTACCAAGTATTCTTAATTAGGGCCGCATTTGATGTTCTCCAAGTTTCTCCAAATCCTTCCTCACCATCCGTGTTATTTAGAACTTCCCCTCCTTCTCATATGACCTTCAACAAAAACCAAAGTACCTCTCCTTACTGGAGCCTTCTCCAATCATCATCGTACATATCCATACCATCTCAATCGATATATATGTATGTATGCAGGTATTGATTTGGGCTTAGTTAGAGTTGCTGAGAGCTTGTCTTAGTTCAGTTCCATTGAAGTCTCTATGTATATACTGAATTGGGTTCGAGGAGCTGCATTTGGTGCGCATGGCAAATCTGATTAGAGTTGCTGACAGACTACAGTTGGACAAAGGATAACTTGGTGGTTCGATTAGTTTGGTCCATGGATTTTAGTGCGGTTTGCCATGATATGACACACAATGTATGTATTGTGCTAGGGGCTAGTGCTTTTTTGGAACATGGCATTGGCATGATATTAGTGTGTTCCAGGACTGGGCATGCAACCAGGGCAATGCATGTGCATGCCGAGCACTGACATGGCATGGCATGGTATGTGATTTTCCGATGCCAAATTGGATCTTAAATTCTTGTTTTGGACTTCTTTTTTTGTGTATTTTGGGCAACTCACCCATAGCCATCCAATGTGGTTGCTCTTCATATTCGTATCTATTGCATGTTCTCTGCATACATTGGTAGTAAATATTTAGCAAACATATCAGATTTCATAATATTTATGTTCTTTTGGAAATAGTGTAGTTGATTCAGCACCAAAAATTTCATAGTCTGCACTTGTTTCTGTGGTTTGTAGGCTATACGAGCATGGTGCTACATTTATTTCACTTTGTTGTTAGATATGTCATTTGACATCATGTTGTCCAATGATGATCAACAAAAGTGACATTAATTATCTCTTAATGATAAATGCAATGTTGAATGTATATTATAAGTTTATTATCGATGGGTATCATTTCATAAATAGCATGCTAAATTGATTTTTTGTAAGTTGATGTTGTATGCATTCTTTATGCATGTAATAATCAAATAAATGGTTCATATGATTGATTTTTCAATCTATTAATAAATTATACCATCCATGGCCTTATTGTGAAAATCTTAGGCCCTGATTGGCATCAATTCCAGTTTCTAGTTCCAGTTTTTGGTTTCAAAAGTAGAGAAATCGAGGCAGCAATGGCATTTGGTAACCCAATTTCTATTTTCAGTCTTTTGAAAACCCTTTCTTAGTTTTTTAAAATATCTGTTTTTCAAAGTTTCTGAAAACCAAAATCCCTTGTGGTTACCACCACTGCCTGTTGCCTATCGCTGCCACCGTGCCTTGGCCCCCACTGCTACCTGTTGTCTGCCGCTTCCATGGTGGGCAGCATTCTGTCAGCCACCATGGCTAGCTGTTTGCACCACCACCACTAGCTGACGGTGCCATCAACATGGCCAACATCTGACACCAGCAGCAATTGCCACCACTAATCATCAGCCGCCACTGCCGTCGCCACTGGTTACCACCAGCACTGCCATTGCCACCAAACACACTGCAAGTGACTATCAAGAATTTTGAATATTGATTTTCAAAAAGAAAAGATAGAAATTGGTTTTAGTTTTCATGAAAACCAAAAATTGGAAGTGATGCCGAACACATCCTTAGTCTGTCAAAGCTTCTAAGAGGCAGCGGAGAAAATGGGAATAGAAGGGTATACTTTAAAATTTTTTTACTAGCTAACTTTGTCCTGCTTGTTGATTGTATATTTGAGGTAGCACCGAAGTTTCATTGTCTGCTCTTAATTTTTATGGTTAGTGGACTCTATGAACATTGATATCAGTTCAATTTTGTTGCTGGAAATGTCATTTGGCATTCGTGCTGTCCAATGTCTCAGCGAACAGAAGTGGAACGAGCATTTCTCAATAATAATTTCAGTTATCAATGTTAAAGCATGTCAATGACAATCTAATAAATAATTTCATATTCCTGAAGTATTTTGCATATATATTATTTCTTGTTTTCATTTTAAAAACAAAATTATAGAAACCATGAGAAGAAACATATTTAGTGCTATTGTTTTTGTTTTCTTTTTTTTTCAAAAGTCATTTTAGTTATGCCTAAAAAAATGAAAGTAAAAAATTTTATCAATATTTTCAAAAATAAGAAACACATGTTCTTTACTACCACCACTAATACCCTCGCCGCCACCATTGTTGCCATCGCTGCCACCCTAACTGTTGTTGCTGTTGACCACACCTTTGCCACATTGCTGGCGCCTCCATCATCGTTGCGGCCATTAACATTGTCGTTAATGCCTCCATCACTTCACCTCCCCCATCCTCGTCACTTTTGCCATATTGTTGGTTCCTTCGCCACCATTACCATTGCCACCTCAGCCATATGGCCACCTGCCCACCACGAACACCATCGCCGTCTCTACCACCTCTGCCGCTATTACCACTGCCTCTCCTACCATCACCATGTTTATTTTTAAAGATAATTGATTATACCAAACATATTTATATTTTTCTAAAAAAGAAAAAATTAAAAATAAAATTTCTACCCTTTCTATTTCTAAAAATAGAAAAAAGGTGATACCAAACAATACCTGAGATTTTTGTTCTAATGACCCTCAAGCCCATCCAAACACATTTTGCGAAAGTATAACTTTATTGGAAAGCAAGAAATATCAAAACATATAGATTTGCTTTGGTTTAGATATCTGTTTGGAAGTATTTGCTTGAGATATGTGAATCTTCAGAATATTATGCGATTTCTTTTTTCTCATCTTGTTTGCTTTTGAGAATCCAATTTGAAATGAATAAGGTACTTTATTTGAATTAAATAAATTATCATTTCCTGAGAAGTTTTTGAGCTAATTAAAGTTACTAAATATAGGAAAATCATGAAAGATACCTTTTCCTCTATAAATACCATGACCTTCAAGCCTTGTACCAACTACTTGGGACCGGCTTAATGCATCCTTATTTGCCAAGCATTTCAAATCAGGCCTACATCTGATTTTATGGTGAGCTTCCCCATATTGTTTCCCACAACTTCCAGCCATGTATCTTAGGTGTTCTCCTCTTCATACATTCTTTAATCAAAGTTAAAGTACCCCTTTGTGTAATGTTAGGTTCTATTATAAGGGGACTGGTATGTAGTCATACAGATTTGCCAGTAGTAGATTTTAAGTTTCTGTGTTCATGAAATGGAGCTAAGAAGTTTTGCCCCTTATGATCTAGGATTCCTGTCAAGGGTTACTAAATGTAATTTAAGAGCTAGGCAGGTCAAATGTTTGACCATGGTCCGCCGTAAGCCTCGGACCGGTACCGGATCAGCGTGGAATCCGGTACCGGTAGCTTATCATTGAAGAACCGGTACGGGACCGGTACCGATTGATATGGGACCGGTATAGATCGGTACGGAACTGGTACGCACCGGTACCGTACTGGTTCGGGCCGCCACCGGTACGCCGACCGGTACTAGTACGGCGGATCTTGGTTTTGACCCTTCACCTGTTGCCTAGTATGGATAGGATCCAGACTTAGAGTTCCTGAAAACCTGTTTAATTGTTGTTCTGATCGGTTTGACAATATTAATTGCCTGGTTAAGCAGCTTAACTGACCTCGATAGAGACATTAGTTTTATTAAAGGAAGAAATAAATGATCTGTGAAGAGTAGCCTTTGGGTCTTGATGGCTTATACCCTAAGTCCTCTAAATGTCTTAGCCCCTAAACCCTCTTAGTTCTTCTCTTCCTTGTTGCCTCAGTCAGCAGTTGACAATGCTAAGAACTAGGAAGGAAAGGCTCTGGCTGCAGAGTATAAAAGGAGTGCAGGCTGTAGGGTACTGGCTGCCAATTCCAAGGATTGGGGAGGAGGACAGGCCATGGGTAGGAGGGCAGGTGGTGAGAGATTAGGTGCCAGCACAAGGATTGGGGAGGATGGTGAGCCACAGGAAGGAGCACAGGCGGAGGGTATGGGAGGATGACGATGGGAGGAGGGCGAGGTGGAAGTTGGATTGGATCTGGTATGGGGTTTCTTTATATCTTATCTCTGTCCTGCAGTTGAATGGTGAACTCATGACCCATCTGCCTATTGGTTTTAAACATTGACATTAAATGGAGGAGACCTGGTATTTGTTATACTAGTTGTATTGATAATATGGAGAATAAATTAGCCCTTATGTTTATTTTCCTTGTTTTTTCTTTCCCTTTACCCTTCCAACCTGCTTGGTGAAGATATGAAGACTCTTAGGGCTCGTTTGGTTCGCGGGAAGCATTTTCCCTCTTAGGAATATGATTTCTGAAAAGTAGATTCCTAGAAAGAGGATGCCTAGGAAAGTACTTTTGGCATGTTTGGTTGACCATGGGAAAGTGACAGATTTCCAAAGTGCTTATGTTTGGTTGACCATCCACTTTTCTGGGAAAGTTATGTATAATTCCTATTATACCCTTAATAAAAATTAGGTCTTTAATGCCTCTTTAATGCTTCTTTAATGCTGAAGGGTCTTTTTGGGAAAAAATAAAAATAAAGTGATTTCCGCCTCATGGGAAAGTAACTTTTCCATGTTTCTCATGGAAAAGACTTTCCCATGAAATGTGGGAATCATATTTCCATGGGAATACAATTTTTCCATCTCTCTCCTTTGAAAACTCCAACCAAACAAAAGGCATCTCATTACTTTTCCTTTGACCACACTTTCCCCCCTTCTTTTTTCCGCGAACCAAACGAGCCCCTAGACGATTCAAATTATTTCAACATGTTCTAATTCATTATTCTTCTTTTATTCCTAGTACGTACGGCCTTGGTGGCCTTGATTGCTTTCATGCCGACAAACCCTGATGGAGCACTAGGTTCGCTAGATTACAAGAAGGAAGAAAGACGAGCTCTTGCTATCAAGTCGCGTGAAACTCCTCCCAGATTTGGAACCCCAGAGCGACAGAATCTAATAGATGAGGTTCGCTTAAATCAGTTCCTGCAGATTCCTGCTCTAAATGTTACTTCGTATCTTTTGTCACTCAGATTCATGAGCTAATATTTTAACACAGATTCACCAATACATGCTTAGCAAGGCCCCCCCTGTTCCTCAGATCCCATCGACAGCAACTACTGGTGAAGAACCAAATAATGCAGCAAGTGAAGAAGAGCAGATGGAAACTCCTGATTCCAATGCTGTGGTGCCAGCTGAGCAGCATCCACACCTGGAACTGGAGCAGAGGCTTGTGGAAGATGTGCGAGAGGTCCGTGTGAATGGCGCTGCCGGTGGGATAAGATTCAGCTTCAGTGCTGGAGTCAGGTTATCAAGAAGGGTGCCAGCAGCAGCAACAGATGAACAGGCCCAGGGGAATGAAGCAAGGGTTCGGAAGCCGCCAATAGACGACCGCTTGTTTACTTGGGCAGCCATTGGATTGACAGTTGCTATAGTTATCCTCTTGGTGAAGAAGTTTCTGAAGTTACATGGGATTGCTGCTGGTTACCTGGATATACCGTAGATTAATGCAGGCAACTAGTTTGGTTATAATAAAAAGTCATTCTGAAGCAAATGATTCAAAAGTTGTTATTGTTGATTATTTTCTGACAAGAAGATATGTAAGTGCTGCTCATAGCTGTATGTATTACCGATACAATTTTACCGAGCTACTTGCACAGGGGTGCATCATCATCATCATCCTTAAGATTATGCTGTAATTTTTATTATTTCTATTATTTTTAACAGAAGATTGTACTGCAAGTTGTTAATTGTAAGTTGTGCCAGCTGACTTTCAAATATTTGTGTACAAATTTTTCCAGAGGTCCAACAGAAGCTTAACAAAAACTAACAAAGAAATGGTCTATAGTTAGATGATCCATCAATGATCATGGTCATGGTTGCTTATGGTTGCATCACTATTAAATCTTTGCCTTTTGACAGCATCCATCTGTTCTTATTCCCCAAAAGGGAAACAGGAAAAGCATAGACATAGATAAACAGGTCCTAGATTATCTGTTCTTAATGTCGTACATCTTTTTATAGGAACATAGCAAATAAAGTCACCTGCTTTTTAACAACGCAGGTGTAGCTTACCTATCCACAAAAGGATTTGCCTTTCCACTTCTCTTAGCATCTGGTAAGTGCATCTGGTAAGTGTCATGTAATTTGTAAAACAGGTTGGTAAAATTGAACAGTAAATTCCTTTGTAGTACCAACCTATATTCGTGCTGTAGACTTTCTATACCATCCCTGCAAGGAATGAAACCTCTTTGATCATGCTAGGAGTTATGTTTGAACTATGAAAAGGTGAGGACACAACCCATCCTTGATGCTCTTTTAGTCGATAACTCCTAAAAGAAATTTTGTTAACATGGTCTTCAGCTGTACATGGTGAAATACAGAGATCAGTTCATCAAGAGTTCTTGGCCCAGTTATGAGAAGTGTTTTTAGTCATTGAATTTTATTATTAGCAACATGCAAATACAAATGCATATGGTATTTAAACTTGGTATAAGATCATTTAAGATGCATTGTATGACTTGAATGATATGAATGCCAAATGGTTTATCCATAACCTCTTTGTGAGAGTCTTTACCTTCTATAAGATCCATATCAGTTGTGGAACTTTGTTGCATTAGCATCACTATATAGGTTTTCTGAAGGAAATGGACCATGAATTCAGAGTTCCTAGCATTTTAGTGTGCTTCTGTGTTTGGGGCAATTATCATCCAAGTCCTGTTACTGTTGGATGAACAATTTTGTGGGGACAACTAAGGCTAATGCAAAAGCTCAGTGTGTACTCAAGTAACAGAATATATTTTATATTAACCTTTCCCTTGTGTAAGACTAACATTGGGACCAACCATCGTATGGAGGACTGTAGGGTGGTTTGCATTTTTTTTTTTTTTTTGGGATCAGCAGTATTCTGTAGCTAGTGCAGCAACATGATTTCTGTAACCTTGTATTCTTTAGTGGGCAAGGGAAGTCAAAGAAAGAAAGCAACATGGCCTGTCCACTCACGCCCTTCCCCTTGATGAAAGAAAGCTTGATTCATATCCATTTCACTATCATTAGGAACATCTCTCTCTCTCTCTCTCTCTCTCTCTCTCTTTCTAGCTTTGCTATGAGCCATGCGACTATAAAGAACCTATTTTCCCAGAAACAAGAAGAATATGTAGTTGAAGAGAAAGAGAAAGAAGAGCTCACAAGTTAATAGGGCAGAATGGATGGCCCCCCACCTACAGAACAAGTTCTGAAGTTTCACAAGGAGTCCAAGATAGACAATTCTGGCTCCAAGAGAAGGTTCCTTTCTCTCTTTCACTTTTTTTTTCCTATATTTTTTCTCGATTTAAGGTGCTCCTAAAAGCCTTTTGATGTGTAATCTTTGTGAAACTCTTTGTTTTGCCATATAGGAAGATGGTTCAGAAGACTGTGATCACATTCAGAATTGAATCAGATGCTGGGAAGCAGAAGGGTGATTGTCCACCTTCAGATTTTTGGTCTTGGAGAAAATATGGACAGAAACCCATCAAAGGGTCTCCCCATCCTAGGTGGTGCTCTCTTTTTCCTTCAAATGATTTCTCTTCTCCTTATATAACTCGATATTTTAAATATTACATGATTCTGGATACCACTAGTGATTGGAAGATATGCTGGCGTTCTCTGTTATTCTCCTAAATAATGATTTGGAAAGTGAAACAGCTGCATTTTTGTTGGTTCTCTGTTAATTATTTTGCTGCCTTAAGCTGCTAATAGTGATGTGTATCAAAATAAATAACCTAGCTTCACACACATACTTGGGGATGTTCCAACCCTTCTTAGAAGGAGGGCTGTAACCACTATGGCAATGCCCAGTAAACAAAACAGAGGTGATCTCAAGTTCTTTTCTTTCTTGGTATTTAAACTAGCTATAATATATTCCATTCTTCTTTCAAGTGAAATCGGTAGCAATTACTTTTGCCTTTACTATTTAACCTAACACATCAAACCTCTGAACCCAGATTTTTGATAGAGTTTGTTTGTGAACCATCATATAATAATGATAGCATGTAGCTGATCATATTGTTCCTTGTTCCTATACTAGGGGTTATTACAGGTGCAGCACCTCCAAAGGTTGTTCAGCCAAAAAGCAAGTTGAGAGGAGCAGAACAGATTCATCAGTTCTCATCATCACCTACACCTCAGATCACAATCATCCAGGCCCTCATCTCCCCTCCATTAGTCCAAATGAAACATTCCTCCAGAGTCTGTCCATTAACCAAGACTGCCCCACAACTAAGAGCCCAAACCAACCTAACCCCACAAGCGAAGAAAGCCTCAACAAGGAGAAATCCCCCCTCCCATCTCCACCCAAATACTCCCAAGAGATCACCCTACAAAATCCACCAACAGAAATAGGAGCCCATTGTCATCAACTAAATATCCTCTTTGATGAAGGGGACCCCCTCCCTTACCCCAACTCGATGACCTTCTCATCAACAGCATCAAAGACTAATGAGGAGAATGACTTCTTCAATGAGCTAGAGGAGCTGCCCATCCCTCCATCTATCACAAACTTGGTCCGAGAAAGCTTCCTCGATGAAAGGATCCTTTTCCTCCCTTCTCAAACTATATTCTAGATGGACTTCTTCATACTGTACAAACCATGGTAGTTTCTTTTTTTTGTTTTCCTCGCTCTTTTTCCTCCAAGCGTACATAATTGTCTCTTATTCAGAAAGAAATCATCATGTGGTACCATTGATGAGGAATGCTCATCTCATAGGGCTTATATATGTGGGCATGCACATTTGTGTGTAGCAATCTTCAGTTCTGTAATATACAACCTGTAAATTCTTGTAAGAAAGCCAACAGATATATCTCTTATCATCAGCGACTTGTTTAATCTTTCTTGACACTACCAAATAATCCATCATGTACTTATTTTTTAAGGAATAAATCTGTAAATTAACATTATAGCTATAGTATTCTTTTGAGGGAACAAGGTTTCTATAGTAACTGCAAATATCCAACCGAATATAGACAGGGTTAAACATACGCAAAAGTTCTGATCCTAATTATCAGGTCCGAAATTTTATTTCAATAGGAAACCAACTATATGCAAAGTGCAAACTCCAATGCTCCAGTTACAAAATACTAACAAAGAGAAGCTTCTAACCACACATGCATTGCCTTTTAATTTAAGAATGGTTTGCACTGTAACTAATCCTCTACATCTACATCATATGCGAATATCTATTCCCGTCTGCTCTTTTCTGATTATTTTTTTAATACAGTAACACGTTGCGCCCATTCTCAGATTTACCATTTTTTAAATTCACTTTTGCAATATTTTTACATATTTCTTTTTCAAAATATGTGAATTTTGACATGATAAAAGGATTCAGGTGTGAAACAGTCGAGTGGAAATATATTTCGATGAAGGCTTTAGATAGCAAATTGGATTGTTAATTATAACAGTAAAGATGAATCATTCATCTGGATTACATATTCTTCAGTGCCCTTTTACCAAATATTTAACAAACAAGAGCAAACCAGTAATCAAAATTATGTTTCCTATGATATCTATCGTTTCATGGGGCCTCATCCTGAAAATTATTTCTTCAGTTCCCTAAAACTAGAAAACACAAGGAAAGCGTCCTAAATAAGCAGAATCTGATAGGAATCTCCTGAAAGCCAACCAAGTTTCTGGCCACCCCAATGTGTTTGCTACATGTCCTTGCTACCTCTACATCAATGGCATCTTTCTACTGCTCATTCTAGCATCTTATTCTTTGTACCACTTCCCTGACTCCTGATGTGGCAACAACAATGGCTTCGACTAATAATTGTGCTCCCTAGATTATTAAACTCTGCTCTTGTCCCACAGAGAAAAGGCTCTGATTCCAATCGATTTACTTCTCATGATTCCCCCCCCCCCCCAAATAAAGGAACATGATGCATCTGAGACAAGATTTAGGGCAGTACCTCCACATAGTGTGAGGATTCCTTGAAGGGGCCATATTTTTTGGCCTGAGACATTGTCCTAGAAGCCACACATGCCACTAATTGAGCGTCTGAAGTCCAGTGCCAGTTTATTGTCATCAAGAGGCTCCATGGACCATGTGCTTCGTTATCTTCAGACTATAGACGATGCTATATGTTGCCATCTCCAGGGGACCAAGTGCAATGAACTAATGAAAGGAAAACTTTTGAAACTTTTTAGTTCAATTGTGCTTCAGGACATCAAATCATTCACCTCTTTATTTTGGATCATAAGGCCCACTCTTGCACTCACTCTTTTGGACAGAGAAATTGACCCAACAACCAGCAACAAGTCACAAATAATTCCTCGAGGCACAGTGCTTTGTAACATGGCTTCTTTCAAGAACAACCACCATTGGTGCGCCTCCTTTTGGACTTTCAGGACCATTCGTGCACTCACTCTTCTGGTCAGAGAACATCTACCAACAACCACCAATGTCACGAATAATAACTCAAGGCATAGTGCTTTACCTTCGTATCATTGCTCCTCACTCCCCACTCTCAATTTTTTTACTTAGCATTTGTAAAAAGATAATGGAATAGATAGTATTTATAATAAAGTTCTACTTAAAAGAAAAGGTAAGCTATATTAGCCACTAATGCAATAGATTACTTAATGTGATTGATTTTTTGTAGCTAAAATTCTCAACCAGAATAAGTTTTTGTTAGAGTTTACAGAACATTAAGAGGAAATAATGATAGCAAAATTGTAAAAGATTTAAGGGGAGGGAAGGGGAAAAAACTCAAACAATAAAATGATTAAAAAAATTCTAGGCTGCTTTCAGTTTAGTCATCAGCACAGCCTACACCCATTAGTAAACTGACCATCAACAGGAAGGATGGCAATCATCGTTGCCCTGGCTAAAAAAATGATTCCATCCCCCACCCCCCACCTCCTTTTACCTTTACAGTTTATCCTTAACCATTTGTGATCAGCTTGACAAATTCTTCAAATTGGCAACAAGTCAAGATGTACTTGCATTGTCAGTCTTAAAAACTATAAACCAATCATTTACCTAATCTCCATGCATGAAGGTAAGAACTGATGAATCTTCGAAGTCAGGTCCCATTCATCCTAATTGGCAAAGACTGAAGCATAAATGACAGACCATGAAATTGACACAGAAGATATCATTAGGTGTTGATGGCATGATCAACCTATACTTGACGACAACATGGCAATTAATTATATTAAACAATGGCATGTGCAATGGTTAAGTAGATGCGGACTTTAACATTATAAAGGGTGGGGGACATCAAAATGTAAGTTTTAATTTTAAAATTTGAATTTGATCCAATCAACAGTGTTTTAACAATATTCAATGCAGACGTATTCTAACAATAGAAAAAGATATTTATTCATACATAAACACTCAGTAAGTAATCTTTTTACATTAATGAAGACATTTATAATCAAACAAACATGGAATCACAGGCTTGGACAAGCACGTGGACACATTCAGAACCATTTGACAATGGCTGGATGGCAGTAAAAATCTAAAGCACAGATGACATGGCATTGTTAAATCTTACTTATATCCAAGTCTTTAAGGAATCCACAATCATGTACCGAAAGTACAGGTTTACAATCACTATAGATTAACCTGCATTTGTTGCTTTCCATGCACTTGTATGGAGGTCTCATAGCTATCTGTTGATCCCTTCATTTAAGTTTATAGTCATATCCTCCTATGTGAAACCTGAGATGAATCAAAGCTCATCAAGCTCATCAGATTATGCAGGATAACTTGATCAATTTTGCACTTATATTGGCATGGTTGGACCTGCACCTACTTGCATAACCATGGGAAATAGTATCCAAAGATAGTCCTATGAGTAAACATGGTTCCAATAATGGAAATAATACCCATTTTCTTGCTATTAGAAATGGAAATAACATCCTCTATTCGCCTAGTCCAGCCTTCTGACTCAATTTTATAATATTCGCCTAGTCCAGCCTTCTGACTCAATTTTATATTATTTTGAACCGGGTTATTAGGCTTCGGCCTGCTGTAAATCTTCTATATGTTTGATTCAATCTTAACCCATGACATCCCTGTTCAATAATCATTAACGTGATCTGAAAAGCTCTAGTTACAGAAAAGTTGTACTATTTAAAAAAGGTGGCCTAGTGCATGAGGTTCTTGCTATTGCAGGGTTCGGGAGAGTCAGATGTATAATCTTATCCCCATGTATAGAGAGACTATTTCTATATTTCAAATCCATGACTTTCAAGTTACAGTGAAGCAACCTTACTGTTGAGCTCACCCTCACACTGAATATCATTAAAACAGTGTTGATTGGATCCACTTCAAATTTTAAAGATAAAATTTACCTAAGATGTAATGTTACTGACAAAGACTTAATTGCATTATCTATACTTTGGATTCCCTAACACCAACAGAAGGATGGTCCGTCTTCAAATTGCTGTCAAGAGTACAGAGGTCATAGTCATTTAGCCTTTAGATTAAGGTTTTTCAAACTCCTATACTCGATGCAATCTCAGCAGCTGGTCAATAACGATCACCACCTGGTAATGGGACAAACCAAATTCTAGCCTCTAGGTTCAACTCGCTAAAGGTGAAGTGTAAAAAAATTTAATTATTTTTCATTAATTTTAAGATAACAGGATATGACAGCCACTGAATATGAATCCAGATACCAGAATTTAAAACAGTAGAGACACACAGAAATTACCTACAATTTTTCACATTAATTTTACTATTACGTGCTTGAAAAACCAGTAGTTTATAAAGAATGATGCAATGAAAATGTGTAAACTACACATAACTTATTGGGGGGCGTCCAATATCTACACAGTAGAGCAAATGCCTAGATAAAATGATAAAGTTTAGGAAGGGTGGGAGTTCCAGGCCCCATCCTTTGTGGAATGTCAATAGTGTTTTCAAGATGTACACTACATCTCAAACATTCTTTCAATCACTACTATTTGGTGATGATATGCACTAAACTAGAAAATGAATTGAAGTGAATCAGAAGGAAAATTTACTTATGAAAGAACTGAAATGGAAAAAAAAAAACACATTTCAAAGAAACCCAAGTTGGGACAAGCACCTGATAAGTAAACTTCAAAACTTTCAAACATTGTGTCATGAAGATTGTGGTGATGATTTGTTGCGAACTACCAAACACTATAGAACATTAAAAGAAAGAACACAATCCAGGGATCAATCATTTTAGTTTTGCAATGGCATCAAAAATGCACTGTAACAATACTAAAAAAGTTGGGTAACTGTTTACTTCAGAGTTACCAGAAATATATCCGATTACTGAATTTCGGAAGCAAAACAAATATGGAGAGAACAACATTAGCAAACAAACAAGTAGATGAATGAGATACAACAAATGCACAAACAGACGTGATGGATGAATATAAACTCAAAATATTTAGAAGCTGGAACTCATGGATATCTAAATGGGTAGAGAACAGATAAGAAAAAATGAAGAACAGTAGGTCCACTCGGAGTTTGACCAATATTTAAGATAACAAGATCAATGTCTTTTGCATATCAGGCAACCACAAATTCTAAAACAAACTATAGGTCTACACTCATAAAATTAGTCAAAGAAAAAAATCATCTAGAATTTTACAGATCAAACAGAAAGGGGAAGTCCAACTCACCTCTCAATCAATTATGTCAAAATCAAGCTTGCACCCAAACAGACCTAATAGTAATTATAAGGGACCTTTTCGTGAGCTTACAGATAAAACAAGTAACAAAGCAACCTCTCTTGCAAGACACAGATCGGACAGTAAGCTCTCTTTCAGGGCAATGGATTCAAACAAGGGAAGATAAATTGAAATGCAAAAAACAGTTCTCTGGTCTGCCGTCCAGCACATGCTTGCAACATGCTGCATATAGATCAATTCTTGGTCTGCAAGTCCACAACTGTATACCCCCATATGAACCCACATGAGACAAGCAAAAATCTGGAAAGGATATATCCTTATGATTTAAAAATTGAAGCAACTTACAGGGCAAAAAAGGGAGAGAAAAAGGAAACACTTTCACAAAGAAACAGAAGGATATGACAGATATCTTTGTCATCACTAAACATATGAGCTGAATTCCAATCAGCTTAACACATGTAATAACAAAAAGAAAAAATGGGAAAAATCATCTACTTTGAGGTGGGGTTAGGCTATAATTGTCAGATTACCTGCTCCTAAAACAGCAGAACACCTACATGGTAAGAAACATCAACATGTTGTTAACGGTTAAGCATTTCCTTGAACTGCTCTATAACACTGCAGACTGCACAATGGAAGTTTAGACTTTGAATCCCGGTATTTGTATTCATTTGTACATGACGGGCCAGCACACTTCTCTCGGGGAGGTGGGTAACTGAGTCCAGAGAAAACAGAAAAGTAATCAGCCAACAAGCAAAGGCATCAAACAGTGAATGCCAACATAAAATATGCCTCTGGGTAAATGCCAACCTAATGTTGCAAAGTTGTAGATGACTACAGCATGCATCTAAACACAGCTATATCATGCATTATACAAGGAAAATATTAATGCTGGCATCATCAGAAGCAATATTTTCAAAATGAAGCACAGTTGTCTGACCTGCACGGCTTCGAGCTGAATATACACGGCAGGCCCAGATCTTCAGGGAATGTAACAACTGTGCCAGTTGGTCCCATGATCCATCTGATGTTGTTTAATGCTAATTCCTGTGATTTAGCAGCCTTTTCTTCTCGCTCTTTCTGCTTCTTTTCCTCCTTCCTCTTGTCAGAATCCAGGCCCAGTATTTTCCTGATTGCATCAGCCTGTGAAGCTCAAATATGAGTCAGAAACCAATTTTCAAGAATTTATTGATAGAGAATATGCAGTACAAATTTCGGAATATAGTATTTTTAATGAACCTCAGATTCTCGAGCTGCCTTCTCTACTTGCAATCTACGTCTCTGAGCAGCTTCTGCTTTCTTTGCTTGTATCTCTACGTCTGAAAGCTTCTCCTTTTGCTCTGCAGTTGTAAGATAAAATTAGCACCATATAAAAAAGAAAATATCTTTTGGTAATCAGTATTATGCTTCAGTATAAACTAAAAAGTAGTCCCTTACTTCTTGAAGGAGCAGGGGGCAACCCATTTGGGAACTCAATCACACTCTCGTCATTGCCACGTTTCCAAGATTGAAGCGCACGTTGGCGTGTCGTAAGAGGCTCAGTTCTGACATCAGGTGGTGACTCTTTCTTTCTCTTGGCCTCAGGGCCACCAGCAGAACCAGGTTCTTCCTCTTCAATATAATCTACATCATTAGATTCCCTTCCTGATCTTGGCATTTTCCTGCTCTCCTTGTTTGATCGTGATATAGCATAGTTCTCATCCAACTCACATGGTGTATTCCTCTTTTTTGAAAGTTTGGCAATTTTCTGATTCTTGACACCATCCTCCCTGGTATCTTCAAACTCTGCAATTTGATCTGCAGAAGCCTTGGAACTTTTAAGCTTCTCAAGGTAGCAGATCTCAGCATCTTCCTCACCATCATCAAATGCACCATCCCTAACATGTCTCTTAGGCAGCCTCTTGCTTCTACGAAGAGGTTCAGAAGCAGATATACCATGAAGCTTGTCTGTTTGCTTTCCTGGTATGCCTTCTCTCAGAGAATCATCCTTTGCCCCACGAGAAAATCTTAATCCACTGGAATCCTTCCACGCATCTCCTTGAAAGCCATTCCCCTTTTCTTGTGAATGACCATTAGAGATATCCTACGGCAAAGAAAAAGTTAGGTTTAAATGTTCCACAAAATGCAGGCTTCTTGAAGAAGCAATGGTAAAAGGGCATTCAGCTCAGATTATTGTGACGTAATAAACAGAGTTTAGATATGAGAATACTCTACTAGTCAACAACTTCTTGTTGTTTTACATTCTTTAGCAAGGTGTGTGTTCATGTTATGATTCTCTGTTCAACGTGAGACGTAACAACTCTCAATTATTCACATTACTACATTCAGACAGAAAACCCTTGACTGTTGAAATTTTATAAGTTTTGTTGGCCATGGTCAAAGTTATTAAAAATTGTTTCCATATTTTTATTATTTTTTCAGAAAGTTAAAAACAACACAGAGCCAGCTACCTGAGGGCTAAGCTTTTGATAATGCCGAAAAGCATCAGAAGAACGTGGAGGCTTTGTAGAAGAGCCACCATTACCAGCCTCTAAATTGGATCTTGCATGTATCGTGTGTGTGACTCCACCAACTTTGAGTTTCACCTTTCTCAGCTTGTTCTCAGCCGATAGACTTTGAGCTCCCTCAGGCCGATACATATCATGACCATCACCACTCCTGCCCAGGCAGCCATCTGGAGATTTTAACTGCATTTCAAAGCTCTCTTTAATTTTATCTGAGCTTTTCCAGTTACCTGGAGTGAGTGCACTTTCACTGCAATGCTTCAAATCAGGTCCATTCTCACCTTCCGAACAACCACTTCCATAGCGACCATCATCAAAACCCCCAGATGTCTTGTCATCCCTCTTAACCTTCTTTGAAGATGTTTTATCTCTAGTTTTGTTAACAGATGACCTCCTTGGAAGACGGTTGTTTACATAAACCTCTTTCCTCCGGAATCCAGCATCACTTTCTCCATTCTCATCAGGAGAATTTTTTCTTGAATTGTTTAAAGGATATGACATATCGTGATTCTCCATAATCAGTTGTACCTCAGGCCGAGGCCGCCTTGAAGTAGCACTCCTCTGCTTCTTCATTACAGCACTCACATAATTGAATCCAGAGCCTCCAAAGCCCTCCATAGCAATAAATTCTACTTAAAACATAGAAGTACCAATAGTTTATTATAAATCTGATGATCAGAAGGAAAACCCAAGAAATTAGTGACCAGTTGAGTAATGGGAAGAAAAAGAAAGAAAGAAATTTGCCAACTAAAATCTGGAATAGCATCATCAATCAACCAGAAATAAACATTAACAAAGACTTAAATAGATAGCATTTACAAGCCAAAAGCAATGCAAACAATCAAACTATCTATTATAGAAAAGGAATGTTGACTTTAGAAAAAAAACATAATGCAACCAACCATACTCAACTCAACTAAGTCTTAATCCTAAATTAGTTGGAATCAGTACATAAGTCCTTTTTTCTCCATTCCACTCGATTTAGAACTATACATATGATTTTCGGTCTACCTCTAGCCCTCTTCTTTTCAACATATCAAATAACTCCCTCATACTGGTACAACTCTCAGCCTATGTATACATATCCAAACCATTTAAGTCTTCCCCTCAATTTATCCTCAATTAGTGCCACCTCCATCTTTTTAAGAATAACTTCATCTATCATTCTATCTTTCTTATATTACGATATATCCATCTCAACATTTTCATTTTGGTCACATACTATCCTAGTTACACCTCTTCATTTACGCTTCAATCTCATGGATAACATCCTCTTTAATCTTCCCTAGTCAATAATCAATTAGGAATTTTATGATCTTCAATTTGCACTCCATTTTTATTTTTATCTCTAATTTTATTAAAACCGCATCTCATGTATTCCATCTTGATTCTACTTAATCTAAAATCCTTGGATTCTATCGCACTTTTCTGTAATTCCAGTTTATAATTAACCCCGATCTTAGTTTCATCCACTAAGACTACATCATCTACAAACAAAATGCATAAAAAAATATCATCTTGAATATGCCTAATAAGCTCATCTATAACTAGCCAAAAAAGATGAGGACTTAGAGCAGATCCTTAGCGTAAATCTATTGTGATTGAAAACTCACTAATATTACTACTAGTAATTTTCACAGTAGCAACTGATCCATTATAAAATCAAACATATGAGCCTTTAAATAGATTGACAGATTCAAGTGAACACCTAAAACATCAATATAATTAGGCTACTCTTTACCAATATCAACAGGTACAGATCGAAACCAAAGAATAAACGTAGATTACCGATGCCAAAGAAAGTTCGAGAATATAAGGAAACTTGAACAAATTTCAACATTATTCCAAGAATATAGGAAGCCTTGCAGACAAATAGGAAGACGTACCACAAGCGACCAAGTATACAAAATGTCCCAACATGGAACATCTTGTGAGGCCAAAAGCAATGCAAGTACGAAAATCAAAGCCAAGCAAGGAATTAACCACGAGAAAGCATGAAATCAACCCTGAAAACATGAAGGCCGTCCAAAGATTCTAAAGAACGCCAAAGAATCTACCAGCATTAGGCCAGCAAACAATTATACCGACAACTACGTATCAGAACTCGGAAGAAATTAAACAAAATTGCCAAAACCTGAGAGAAAACCTGATCAAAGTCCACGATTTTCACCAAAACACAGACGAAACCGGCAAAACCAAGACCAGAAAATGCAGCATTTCGAGAAACTCGTTCCAAATAGAGGCCTGAATTCCTTCCCCAAAACCCAATAAAACTTCTGAAAAAATCCAATGAGGCATAAATAAAGCCCCAATCTTGAACGTGAACAAACAAAACGAACACCAAAATCTCAGAATCCACCGAAAACATAAAAAAGAACCGACTTTGATCGATCAACCAACGAGAAAGAGACGAAATAAGAATCCCGAGATGCATAAAAGCCGTAAAAAATCGATATCCAGAAACAACAGAACCTCACCTCTACGACGATATCAGGAACCCTAGATGCCGGCAAGCTCGATTCGAAACGAAAAGACGCGAGAGAGTAGCAAAAACAGCCAAAAAGAGGGAGGATCGGGAGGGGAATTGTGGGAAAAGCCTCTGAAGGCGGATGTCGAGAGATACAAGGGAGAGAGATACAGGGTTAGAATGCAAAGAGGGGAGGCTTCTCTATTTCTTCCTTCGCGTCCCCTCACCTCTAACCCTTCACGCCTCCTCTCCTTGTCTCTCTAAACCCAAGAAAACCTTTACATAACAAAATTTTAAAATAGATACAACTACAAACTTATTTTAATTTTTTTTACTAGTAAGTTTAGCACTTTGCGGTGCACAAGGAAATGAGGAATGCAATCTATTTTTATTATCCAATCTATTTAAAGAATTTTTATTTTTTCTCTTTACTAATAAATCTAGCACTTTTGCCATGTAAGAGAAATGCTATCTACTTTTATTTACCAATCCACTACATCACTATTCCATAACTTTGATTATATTTTATATTCCATTTTAAATAGAAATTTGTCATAGTGATTTGATAATGTTTTCTAAATCAAATAAAATTAATATAGGGTCACAATGATCAATTCTTTTAATGAAAGAAAAAAAAATTGAGAAGACAACCCTATTGGCATGCGACATGATAAGAGAGGATTATTGCGGCTTACAAAATCCATGTGATTAGATTCTAGTACAATTTCTTATCAAAGGACATATTTCAATAATAAATAATTTTAAATAATATAAATTAAAAAAATAACCGTAAGAATAAGAAAGGGAAGCTAGAAAATTTTTAAAATTGTGAGAAAAAAATCTTCACCTTCCTCCCTTTCACTGGTCTGCTTTTCTTCCTCTCCTCCCATGGCCTTGAGGTCATTGTCACTACCTCGTCCTCTCTTTATAAGGCAGCTTGAAGCCGGGCCCCTCTTCATTCTCTTTTTTTTTTTTTTTTTGAGCGAAGAAGCACATTAAATACTTATTTAGTTGGCCCAGCAGATTTCTCCTTCTACATTGTGTAGTCTTCTTGCTAGTGATTTAGATGGTTATGCCCATGCTAGAGCGGTGTGAGTGGCCGATTTACCAAAAAAAAATACTTATTTAATTTGCAGAAAAAAATACTATTAATAAAAAAAATTATATTAAGTTGGAGATTTCAAAAAGAATAAAAAATATTGTACTTATAAAAATAAATTTTTCAAATTTTATTAAAAAACATGGAACATAAAAAAAATTATATTTTCATTATGGGCTGAAATCAATGCCGTGTCTCTCCCCATCGCAATGCCTCAGGAGTTCGGCTTCTCGCTGGCGCTCCAGTCTACATGACCGTCCCAAGGCAGCCAATCATGTAATCTGTCCCAACTTTGGGTATAATTAGTATTTTTCTAGTCATTATAATTGTCGATAACAATTTTGGGAAGGTCTATTATTAACAAAGTAACACTGTTATTATGTAACTTATGTTACAAGAGGAGGGAAGGAGAAAGATAAAATACTATAATATTTTATTATTACCATTATTTTTCTTTTATACCAGCCATTATCACAGTCATGATTTTAATAATAAATAATTTAACATCACATAGGCTAGGGAAACAATGGTAATTATCTATAAGATTCTTTATAATAAAATAAATTGTGATTAAAATCTTAGAGGAAAGAAGATGTGGAATATAATGTCAGTTATTTTCCTGTTTTGTCCACTATGTTTTATTACATATCACTCCAAAAGATATTAATATTGCAATTACTATTTTAATAATAAGCAATTCCAAATCACATATGTTGGATCTAATGGTGGTCATCATAATGGTTCATGTTGAGTTTGGTAAAAGCTGTTAAATATTATTAGAATAAATAGGAGAAACTGAGGAGTAAAAATAAAATAAGGATATGGGAGAAGTAAAGAAAAGAAGAGAGAAAAAAAATGAAAAAAAATAAAATAAAAAGAATCATTAGCCTCAATTAGAACGAGGGGAAGTGGTATTTCTGTAAACCATATAAGTATGCCATACGGAATGATAGAAGGGACATGGTGAAATTTTGCAAGATCTCATACATTATATGTCATTATAAGATTTTGTGTCTTTCTAGTTTTTGGAGAATGGAGGATGAACAATGAGGAGGGCGGCTTAAATTAGGGGTGTAAATGAGCCAAACTGCTCGAGCTCGACTCGACTATTATCGAATTTCAGTAGCAAAATACTCGACTTGAAGGCTCGCAAGTCTTGTTGAATATGAATATTTTTAATAATATTTTTTTATTCATAATATATATTATCAATTTAATATTTTAAAATAAAATATTATGTTATATTTGTTTTAACCATATTTCTAATTATGATGAAAGCTCGAATTCATGCTTGAGTACGGCTTAGTTGATATTCTAGTCGAGTCGAGTAGATCTCGAGTATTATTTTTTTTGATTGAGTCAAGTTTGAGCTTAGTATTAGGGCGTGATCAATTTCGAGTCGAGCTCGAGCCTTTAACTTCTCGATTTAGTTCAGTTCTTTTGCACCCCTAAACTAAATAAAATACACAAGTTGTTGGTAAAATTTCTATGGTTTAGATTACTCTAGAAGATTTAGGATTTGGAAGGTTCTATGAAATTCAGACAAAATTATATTTATAGAAGTCTCACATAATAGGCAATATGCAAATCATCATTTGTTTATGCCTTCGAGGTTAAGGAATCATCTTATAATCTCTTTGTAGGATGTCCACTCGGTCCAACTATAAAGGACATTACCAGTGGCATGTTATATTTTTGTTATATAAAATGACAATTTTCAAATCAAAAAAAAAATTGCTTTTAATTTTTTCTATCATTCTTTATATTGAATATCTCTTCTTATCCGTTCAAAAGTATGTCAATTAGGGTGTGTTTGGTATTGGTTAAAAAAAAATTTCATACAACTTCTAAAGCAAAAAAGCACTTTCTAAAAAATATAAAAAAAATTAATAATATTTTATGAAAAATGTTTTTCAAGAAGAAAAGTTAAGAAAAAAGATCTTGATGCAGAACGACTGCAAAAAGGAGAGGAAAGGGAGAAGAAGAGGAGGGGGAAGAAGAGAAGGGGGAGAAGAGGAGGGGGAAGAAGAGGACAAGGAAGCTAATTTTGATTCATCATTCATCAAAAAACTAAACATGAGGGTTGACCCATATAAATAGGGTCACAAAATAACAAATAGATCCCTACAAATAAAACAATCCCGAAAAGGCCCTAAAATGACAATATGCAAATAAACCCAAATGACAATATGCAAATAAACCCAATCAACATAAAATAAATCGAACTAAAATAAATCAATCTAAAATAAAATCAGGCTGGCTGAATCGGCTGGGACCCGCTGAGCTGGCTGGATCCTGTGGCGACCGGCTGACCTGGCACTGGTGTCCGCTCCAACTCTCCTCGGGTGGAAAGAAGTCGACCTCGACAAAAGCGGCTCGGTAAAGCCCCAGTAGTACTCCAACAAGTTCGGGTCAATCGGTGGTATCTTCTCGCGCTGGATCCAAGTGTAGCCGGACCTTGGTCGTCCTCGCCAACAAACCAGGAAATGCTGGATGCCTCCATCACTGGTAAAAACTATTTGCTCGGCTAAAATAGAATCAATATACTCTTTTTGTGCTCGATGAAGGGTAAAAGGAAACGAAGATGGCATGGAATCAATAATAGGATAAACAATGGGCGCAGGAGAGTGTGCAGCAAAAGAGTCATCAGGGATTGCAACCAAATCTTTAATATTAATAGTAAGGCTATGACCAAAATCAAATGGAAAGTCAATGGCATAGGCGTCAATGCCATCCTTGTGCAACACCCTGAACGGTCCAATACTAAGAGACTGCAATTCCTTAAGACAGATTATTACGTAACCCCAAGTTTGAAATTCTTTAGCACGGAAATCAGCTTGCATCTTATACTGAGCAGTACATGCATGAATGCCCTTATGGATTTCCTGATACAACTTATGAATATGTTGTGTAAATGTATATGCAGGCTCAGAAATCCTAACATCGGTTTCAATGGGTTGTGCGAGGGCATATCCAACTACACTCATGGTAGACTGGTCAGACTCGTTATCTGACTGTGCAAGTGAGCTAGGTGGAATGTGGGTGCATCCTAGGGTTTCAGGTTTGTCATCACACTCTTCCTCAATGTCCTGAATGTTATCGAGGTTTGGTTCATAGATTTGCTCCTCTAAGTCATCTATGTCACCTCCCTGCTCTTGCTGAGCAATAACGAAAAATTTGTTAGCACATTAGGAGGTAACGTAACCAAAACCTTGGCATTTGTAACACCGAATTTTGGAATGTAGTTTGGGAGGCTTACCAAGCATTCCCTTGCCATTAGTGTCTCGGCTTGGGACATAGGCAGTAGGAGGGGGCTTATGAGTAGTGGACCCTAGAGAAGGTTTGGACCCTAAGGAGTTAAGGCCCATGGGAGTGCTCCGTGTGTCAGGGCGCCTTACAAATGTGGACTTAGTGTTCCATCGGTTAAGGAGATCGTCTTGGTAGTTAAGGGGCAGGTATTTTTCTTTAAGTCTCTCTTTCATCTCTACCCAATCAGTTACTTCATGTTGATGTCTCCTAGCTAACAGATATTCGGTACTTTGCCAGAAAAGTTTAGCTCGATCGATGAGCTTCATTATGGCGAACCGAGCCTTCTTCTCTTCAGACAAACTATACCACTCAAAGAAGTGGTCCATTTCATGCAACCAGTCTGAAAAGATCTTTGGGTCATTGCGACCATCAAAGGTAGGGACTTCAACCCGGATGCCTTTCATCACATCTTCAACATGGTCACGAGGTTCTCTGGGCTCTACGTTATGTCGGTAACCTCTATCAATATTAGGGAAGGGACCAGGTCCTCTAGGGCGAGGGTAGGCATGATGATGACCTGGAACAGACCTATTACTAAAATTGCCCTGCCGAACAGAGCCTTGTTGTTCTAGGATATGTTCTAGGGTTTCGTCTCCTTTAAGACCCGGTATATGGAAGGTACCAGCTTTCTTGGGTTTAATAACCCTCTGAAGTGAAGCCTCAATTGAATCAAATCGAGCATTAAGTTGGGTGGACATTGTGGTTAGGTTATGAATTTGGGCATTGTTGTTTTGGACTTGAGCATTAGTGTCTTGAATAGCTTTTAATAGAGCTTCGATTTTGAAATCCATGCCTAATTAGGACTCAGGATGAGATGCGACACGACCACTACGTAGATGCATAAAATGAATGACAAAATGTATGATCCTACCAACTATAGAGGTTCCTAAGTAGACCTAATGCATGAAAATAATTTAAAATAGCAAGGTATATGCTCAAAATAATCGGAAGCTAACTCTAGTAATTGAAATTAGCTTTGAATTACGTAATAAATTCAGGTAAGTAGTTGTAGTCAAATAGTACTAGTTTTCAGTGTGTTGCAGGGTTGCACAAAGCCTCAAAGAACTCCCAAAGATTAGGTAGCCTTACAATTAATAACAAATTTAGGCCACCACTAGGATTTTGGTGTTGTTTGGAGTGGATGTGTTGAATTTTCAGGAAGCAATATCAATAGAGCATTTAAGAGTTAATTGATTCTAAATTTAGATAAACAAATAGAATTTTCAGTAATAGAAAAATCTGACCTGGGTTGGGCCACTACCAGAAGCGCTGCACAGTAAGTAGGCTCGTCAAACGGCTCCAATTGGCACTGATCTCAGCAACTCGGCAGGTCGAAATGGGCTCTGCAATGGCGTTGCAGGCCGACGGGCTTGAGCCTGTGAGGAGGAAATCGGATTGGCCCCGATGTTTAGGGCCTGAGAGTCGGACCCGGTGGGTTCTTTGGGGGTGCAGGCGCGGGCCCGATGAGAGAACCGGCTCGAGAGAGAAAATGAAGGTGGGGTGGGAGGTGAGTGTTAGATGTATGCCCTAGAAGTCAATCTGGCTGACACATTATTAATTCTAGGACATAATTTGTACTTGACTTTATTATTATTGAATAAATGAAAGGCATCTTTTTCATTCATATTGTTATTGTGTCTATGAATCGTCCAAGAAATTAATAAGATGATGATGCATATTCTCAAGAGTTGAGAATTTGAGCCATGTATCATTAGTGATTAATTTCTAAACGCTCCTGATCGATGGATCATTACGAGGATGGTCATCGATCCAATGAGATCAGTGCACACATTACTTTTTCTATGGATGGACGAGACTCGAATCCACGGTGTGGAGACACTGAAGTAATAGTGCAGGTGTTTGTTAGAGAACAAGGGTACCGAGCGTGACCAAGACAAGAAGTCACTTGGATGTCTATCCACTCGTCCAGTGACTTGCTTGATGTTGCAGTAGTGTGACTGGTCCTTTGACCTGCGATGCTTCGGCTACTCACAGTAAGGTTATTGTAGTTTGACTGCACAAATACATGGTCTCTAGCCATATGGGTCCATGCAGTGTAGATTGGCTGCAGTAGGTTCACTGTAGGAGTAGGGTATGCATCTACAAGGAATCTATCGACCTTGATAGATAAGGAGAGATCCTATGTGATTTATAAGACTGAGTTCGTAAGACCTCGGCCGGGGCAGATTGCACAGTGGAAAAAGAGTTCTCCACTCTCGAGCTTAAGTCGAATAAATCTTGACATATGACAGACGAAGGGGTTTGACGAGTTATCCATGACCTCCGTCTTGTACGGATCCACGATAGTAGGACTGTATCACATGATAACTGCACCTAGAGGTTCATCATTCTATTCTGCTGGGTAGCCACTACATGCTGCTAGGTGTCACTGGTGGATGGTGGGACTCATAGGGATTATCTTGATGATCGATAAACCCTAATGAGTAGAGTTGGAATCGTTCTGACCCATTGAAAGGAGTTTTCAATGATATTGTGATAGAGATCACAATATATCTCACTACCAGTCAGAGTAGAACCTATGGGGTCACACACACTAAAGGCATTGACCGATCCGATGGTTGAATCGTGATTAGGAATCATAAGTAATCAATTCGATTAATAATAAGAAGGAACCAAGGGAATTAATTAATTGGACTTAAAACAAGAATCCTACTTAGAGTAGGATTCCTAGAGTCCTAATTGGATTAGGACTAGGAATCCTACTTGGACTGGGATTCCTACTTGGACTGAAAATCCTATTTGGAGTAGGACTAGGATTCCTACTTGGAGTAGGATTCCTATAATCCTAATTAGATTAGGAGTTTTGAATTAAATTTGGATTCCTACTTGGATTAGGATTTCTAGAGTCCTAATCGGATTAGGACTTCGAATTCAAATTAGAGTCCTAATTGGATTAGGACTAGAATTAAACAAATCCTAATTGCATTAGGATTTCTTAAGTCATAATTAATTATTAATCTAATGAATCAACGTGACTCCTAATTGGGTTAGGATTGAAGAATTCAATTGAGTCATGGTTCATTCAAGTTCTAATTGGATTAGGACTAGCATAAATTGAACCCGATTGATTCATGATTTGGTTAATCCTAATTAGATTAGGACTAAACCATGAGAAGGACAACTAATCCTCCTTGGAGGAGGATTAGGTTAACCAAGTAAGAGGGGCATGAGCCCCTCTCCTCTTGATTGGTGCGGCATGAAGAGAGGAGGCCGGCACCCCCTCTTGGAAATAACTCAAGGGCTCCTAACTTGTAGGAGCCCTTCATGCCTTTAAAAGGAGAGGTGGGGCGGCACCCTAGGAATGAATTTTTGAAGCCCTCTTCCTCCTTGTGTCGTGGCCTCCCTTTCCTCTTCCTTAGTTCAGCCGCCAGCAAGGAGAAGAAAAGAAGAAAGCCTTGGCGGCCTCCTCCTCCTCCTTTCCTCCTTCCAACGCAGGGAAAAGAAAGTAGGCTGCAGAGGCTTTGATCCTTCTCTGATCTTCATCCTTCTTCTTCCTCCTCCCAAGCACAATCAAGGGTTGATTGAAAGGGAGGACATCAGCCATCAAAGTTATCTCTGCAAGGGAGCTAGCACCCTGGGGAGATAAAAAGCTTGGATCGATTTTCTGCTTCGTGTGGATACCCATAGAGGCCAGGCACTTGAACGGCTTCAAGCGAACCTTCATCCAAAACCACGATCATCAGTTTGCGGTGATCATCTATCCGCACAAGGTGAAGATCTGATCTTCTAATATTTTTAAAAAGTTTTTAATCCTTATCTATCTACGAATGGTTTTAAACAACGTTCATGTGATGAACGGTTGATCCCGCGCATGCCTCTTCCACTGCATCTGAAATTTTTGAAATTTTTCTGCGGCATGGGCAGGTCTCCAACAGTGAGGTGGGTTCGGCCGTGAAGGAAGAAGAAAGGGGAGGAGAGATGGGGTTACCCTTGATCCCACAGAGGGGAAGGGGGGTGCCATCAATGGAGGAAAGAGGAGGGAAGGGTTAAGGGGATCGTGGAGAAGAGGAGAGGTGGGAGAAGGAGTGGAGCTCGGGGAAGGAGTTCGGAGGTGGAGGCGGTCGCGGCACGGGGGCGGTGCTGCGTGTGGGCGGCGGAGGAAGGGGGCGGCGCTGCGGTGGAGGCGGAGGCGGTCGCAGCACGGGGGTGGCGCTGCGTGTGGGCGGCAGAGGAAGAGGGCGGCGCTGCGTGCGGGCGGAGGGGAAGCGGCGACGTCGGAGGCGGTGCTGCGGTGGAGGCGGAAGCGGCATGCGATCGGGGGAGGAGAGGCGGAGGCGGCGGTGGAGTTGCGGACGACCAGAGGAAGAAGATGAAAGGTACTCTTCTCTTTTTTTTCCTTCTTTTTTTTTTAACCCGATTGGGTTCGGGTTAGCGGGCGCACCCGCTCCAGGAACCCACTACGGGTTCGGCTCCATCGTGGGGCTTTGAGGGGAGGAGGTTGTAGGTGGTTACCTGCTTCCGCGGCGACTGGTGCATGGGGTGCGGTGGCGGTTGAAGCCTTGAAGGAGATGGGGGGCACAGGCGGGCGACCGCTGCGAGGAGTCGAGAATCGCAAAGAGGGGAAGGCAGCGGCGACGATCGGGACGATGGGCGCTCGAGAGTGGCAGTGCCCCTTTCCTCGGATTCGGATGAGATCGGCGACCGGGGACGCACGAGAGCATGTGGAAGCGGGATATGACGGAGAGACAATGAGTGATCTGGCCACGGACGGCGACACCGGGACGCAATGGAGCGTGGCGGTTGGCGACGGGGACGCGGGCGGAGCCGAGCGCGTCCTCCTCTCTTACGTGCTCGGGTACGACCACGGCTGGCCGGTGGCTCAGGGAGATCCTCTTCGTCGGGTCGCAGGGCGCGCGGTCGGTGCTCTCGGTAGCAGACCTCGCGACGGCGTTGGAGGCGTTGGACATGCGCGGGGTGGGGGAATCATCTTAGGGACTTTTCCCTAGGGAGGATGATGGCCACGGGAACAGGGATTCTTTTTTTTTTTTTCCGTCCATAGCCTGACTCACAGGCAGCCAAGAGAAGGAAAGGGTTTTGGCAACAGAGGCAAAACCAGATGCTCTGATACCAAAGCTGAAGCAGAACGACTGCAGAAAGGAGAGGAAAGGGAGAAGAAGAGGAGGGGGAAGAAGAGAAGGGGGAGAAGAGGAGGGGAAAGAAGAAGACAAGGAAGCTAATTTTGATTCATCATTCATCAAAAAACTAAACATGAGGGTTGACCTATATAAATAGGGTCACAAAATAACAAATAGATCCCTACAAATAAAATAATTCCGAAAAGGCCCTAAAATGACAATATGCAAATAAACCCAAATGACAATATGCAAATAAACCCAATCAACATAAAATAAATCGAACTAAAATAAATCAATCTAAAATAAAATCAAGCTGGCTGAATCGGCTAGGACCCGCTGAGCTGGCTGGAACCTGTGGCGACCGGCTGACCTGGCACCGGTGTCCGCACCAGATCTTAGAAAATCTATAAAATCTAGGTTCTAGCTATTTTTGTTTTTTGATAAAAGCAAAATCATAATGCTCTATTACTAGCTTCTCTCACATGTGCATTGCGGGTGCCTAGTTACTTGTCATCTTAAATTTAAGAGTTGAGTATATAATTAGAAAATTTGCACCTTTATATAGTTAGTCTGCTTGTCTTTCCAAATGCACTTACTATAAGGGCACCATATATACACTGAAATGTCATAACCAAATGGATAAAAGTAGCGGACATGAAATGGCAAATTAAAACTATCTATTGCTTACAACTAAAAGGAAGACAAGGATGCCATGACAACAAAGACAAAAGGGAAAGAAAAATTTCAAAGGTGGTTCACACTATCATGCATGCTAGCTCTATTGAAAATACCGATAACGCTATCACAACAATGCCACTGCTGCTACCATCGATAAAAATGACAATAGCGACAATTTTCTATCATGCCTTAAAGGTAACACTTGGATTGACTTGGCTCAGTTCGTTTGCACTCCTAGCCTAAATAAAATACACAAGTTGTTGATAAAATTTCTATAGTCTAAATTGCTCTAGAAGATTTAGGATTTGGAGGGTTAGGATTTGGAAGGTTCTATGAAATTCAGACAAAATTATATTTATAGAAGTCTCGCATAATGGGCAATATACAAATAATCATTTGTTTATGCCTTCAGGGTTAAGGAATCATCTTATAATCTCTTTGTAGGATGACCACTCAGTCCAACTATGAAGGACATTACCAGCTGGCATGTTATATTTGTGTTTTATAAAATGCAATTTTCAAATCAAAAAATAGTTGCTTTTAATTTTCTTTCTATCATTCTTTATATTGAATATATCTTCTTATCCTTCTAAAAGTATGTCAATTAGGGTGCGTTTGGTATTGGTTTAAAAAAAAAAGATCTCGTACAACTTCTAAAGCAAAAAAGCACTTTCTGAAAAATATAAAAATATTTAGTAATATTTTATGAAAAATGTTTTTCAAGAAGAAAAGTTCAAAAAAAAGATCTTAGAAAATCTATAAAATGTAGGTTCTAGCTCTCTTTTTTTTGATAAAAGCAAAAACAATACCAAACATAATGCTCTATCTACTAGCTTCTCCACCTACATTACCTACTCTCTCTCTTCTTTTTTCTATTCAAATTAGATCCTTCTATAACCCTTCCAAATAAATTAGACTGTGTTTCTCTAATTTGACTTCCATGCTGATTGAACTCTTTGATTCAATTCTTTAACAAATTGAACTCCATTACTTTCTCTTATCTCTTCTCTCACATGTGCATTCTAGGTGCCTAGTTAGCTTGCCATCTTAAATTTAAGGGTCGAGTATATAATTAGAAAAATTGCACCTTCATATAGTTAGTTTGCCAGTCTTTCCAAATGCACTTACTATAAGGGCACCATATATATACACTGAAATGTCATAACCAAATGGATAAAAGTAGTAGACATGAAATGGCAAATTAAAACTATCTATTGCATACAACTGAAAGGAAGACAATGAAAAGAAAAATCTCAAAGGTAGTTCACACTATCACACATGCTAGCTCTATTGAAAATGCCGATAACACCATCACCACCACCACCACCAACAACAATAGTAAGAACAATAATAAAAAAGTTGACAATAGCGACAACTTGCTATCATGCGTTAAACATAACACTCGGATCGACCAAGTAATATAGCTGCATACCTTCCGAGAGCATAACCCTGGAGTCTAGAGAACATGCGAAGCATGATAGTCTTAATCAAATATTCAGCAAACAGGATATAAGAAATTAAGATAGACAAAATATTTTTTTATTAATTATTGATGATCATGTTGGATCCCGTTTTAACTAAACCCTGATACCATTTAATTAAAACCCATATTTGACAAGTGCCCCTCGAATTTCGTAAATTCTGATAATCACAAGGGCATTGAAGTATTTTCACAGCAGTGAAGGGTTACCTTGATGGGGGGTGACTCTTCACGGGTGTAACCACCTGCAGCGTTTGGTCCCTGGAAAGGGCTATAAATAGCCTGTTAGACCCCTTCTCTAAAACACGCATTAAGAGCTCTCTCTCCAAAAGATCTCTCGCTAATTTCAATATAGATCAGAGCAATCTCGATTGATCGAGGCTGCGCACGCATCTCAGAGTTCAATTCAAGATGGATTTAGCGACTCAAGGTATGATTTATAATTCATTAAAGTTAATCATTTCATCAATGGTATCAGAGCAAATGGAGTCTAAAACAAATCATACCTATTTGATCTGTTGATTAAGTCTGATGGAGAACCCGATGTTATTTAAACATTGGAAAGATTTTTGGCTTCCCGATGTGGGACTAAAAGTCTCTTTCGGGATGAAAGTTTTTGCCCATATTACTTAAAGCAATGAAATATCTTTGTCTGGGCGATATGGGACTAAAACCCTTCACCCTTGCCACACCTCTTTCCACCCCTGTTTAAGAACAGAAGAAGGGAGAGGAGGCAACCATGGCCACCGCCGCCCACAGCCGCCATGGCCGCCGCCTCCCCGGCTACCGCTGCAACCCGGCCCGGCGAGCCGGCCGTGGCTGCAAACTGCCGTGGCCACCATCGCCGAGGCAGGTGGAAAGGGGAAAGGAGGACTCGGCCGCCATGGCCTGCGGCCCGCCGCTAAGCGGCCCCGGCCGCGCCTCCCACGGCGCCCGCAGCAAGGCCTGCGGCCGACGCCCCTGCGGCCCGCGACCGCGGGCTACGGCCGCACCCTGCGGCCGAACCCCACGGCCTCCGTGGCCGCCGCGGCCGACCCCAGCCTCCGGCCCCACCCTACGACCGCCCCCGCGGCCTGCGGCCGTGCCTACGGCCGGCTGCAGCGGTTGCGCCACCAAAAGAATGGGAGGAGATCACCGGTTTTGGCCGCCTCCTCCTCCTCTTTCGATCAGCCTCATTTGGGAAAGATGAAGAGATGGGTTTCGGGTTTCGGGCATGGAATCCAACCCGAAATCCGAATCCATTTAAATAATAATAAAAAAAGGGTGAAGGGATTAACAGGTTTTGGGTTATTGGTATCGGCCCGCAACCCGAAACCCGAATCCTTTTGATTAAACTATGCATTTTGCAGTTAAACCCTTGACAATATGTTATTCTGAAAAAGGGGCTTTAGAAATTCATATGTGGTCCCCAGCCGAAAGTTGAATTATCAAAAGGGTCCTAAAATATATTTATGTGGTCCCTTTGCTAAAGTTTCATTACAGAACAGTACTTTAACAATTATGTATTACTCCAAGTAATAAATTGATTGCATAAATGATCAATTTATATGCTTTCTTATGATGATACATGATTGTTATATTATTCATATTTTCATGATAAAAGGGTGATATATGCATGAGACGAGCCAAAGCATCTTATGTAGGAAAAGACATAAAAATGATTAAATTTTTGCATATTTGTGGTGACGAGCCAAAGCATCCCATAAATTTTAGAATGCTTTAATTTAATTTAAAAATAAAGAGTCTTTTATCACCATCTCATGAAATTGAATACTTGCATCATATATAAGGAACCAGCCCCAAAGGGAAGTCATTATACAAGGTTAAGATGGGATGAAATAATGTTATTAGTATGATATTTATGATGAAATCTTGTTGCCCAAAGGCCTTGAATTCTTCATTAATATTGAACAATATCTAGTAAAATTTTATCCATTGAATAACGGTGTCTAAGAAAAGCTTGTCAAAAAGGCATACGTGCCTAAGAAAGGCTAGTACTTAAGTGAGCCTAGTGCTCCACCACCGATCTGGAGCTGATCTGGCTGTTATTCTTTGGATTTTTCCAACTAGATATATAAAGTTCATTAAATGTCATACTTAATGCATTAGTTTTATCGTAAAGGGGTAAATCATATAAAGTTAATTTTGATTTACTCACTAAATTGCTAATATGGGTTAGTGATTTAGATAAGGCTTTAGCGTAATTATAGTATGCATATTGATAGTAAGCATATGTTTTGCAGCTTTGTTTCCGACAGTTTTTTCACAAACCACATCATGCATCCCAATACTTAATGATTCAAATTTCTCGGAATGGAAAGAAAGACTGACATTTACTTTAGGGTGCATGGATATTGATGAGAGCACAAAAGTGCAATCATCATACATCTTAATTAGTATTATAGCTAATCATTAATAATAAAATTAACCAATTAACGTTGTATTTGTGTTTGAGTGCAAGTAATCCAAAAAACCCAATAATATTGGGTTTGAGCCCAATGCCCGGTAGCCTGAGCTCAACAATTCCCCAGCTGCCATGCATGCATGAAATCCCGGCCTTCCACGTCTCATCCGAACCTACATTCAATAAAACATCACTAAACCATCAAGTGACAGGATTCTTAATCAGCTCCTTACAGAGATGGATGGCATGAGTGCCAAGAAAACTGTATTTATTATTGGAGCAACTAACATGCCTACATTATAGATCCAGCATTGACTAGGCCAGGTCGTCTGGACCAGTTAATTTATATTCCTCTGCCTGATAAAGCCTCTCGCTACCAATTATTCAAGGCTTGCCTGAGGAAGTCCCCAGTGTCTAAAGATGTTGACTTGGGGGCTCTTGCCAAGTACACTAACGGATTTAGTGGTGCAGATATTACAGAAATTTGCCAGCGTGATCCAGCCTCCCACGTCCGTCCGTTCCAGCCAGTCCGCATCGGATCTCTTCCACGATCAACTCCTCTCTGCATCCCGTGAAGGAAATCCACGGATCTCGCGCTCGTCTACCCTCTTCCTCCTCCCAGCGATTCCGCGAGTGAGCCCAAGCATCGATCCAGCGGCCAGCCCCTCCTCTGCGATCCATCCCAGCAACTTCTTCCATTTCCAGCCGGCCGTGATTCTCCCCCAAATCGCAGCATCACGTCCGCAATCTCCCGTCGATCCCGCGGCGGCCTCCAAGTGATCCCGTGATCGGCTCCTCCCAGCAGCCCAAGAGTCCGTCGGGTCCTCTCAGCATCTCACACTTCAAGCCTCCGAGTCCGCTTCTTCCACGACCCCAGCTCCATTCCGTCTCCTCCGTGTCTGCAAGCGTTCCATGATCCAGCCACCCGTGAAGGAGGAAATCAGCAGCACCGTGATCTAGCTTCCCGAATCAGCGCCCCGCAAGCCGTGATCCATCCAATTCCTTCTCCGTCTGCGTCTCCTCCGCCTCATCCGCGTGCGATCGCCTCCTCCCAGCATCCCACGCGCGTCTGCCCTCTTCACGCTCCCAGCTCATCCCGTGACTCAGCCCTTCCGCTTTGGGATCAATCGCCAGCTTCAAGGTGGGGGCGAGCTATAAAAGGAGGTGGTCGGCTGGCCCAAAGGGGGGAGAAGAAGAAACAGAGCAATGCTCTGTTCTTGGAAAGAAGAAAAAAACATTATTATTTTATGTTGTTGTTCCACCGTGGGAGAGAAAGGGAGAAGTTTTCTTTTTGATTTTTGTTATTTCTTTTCTTTATTTTATTTGCAGAAGAAAGCAGCATCAAGCTACCAATCTTCATTTCTACCTTTGTAATCAATTTATTCTTATCAAATCTATCATTTCTTTTTCATGCAATCCTTGTTCTGGGTTCAAGTTAATTTCTTTTTTTTTATGCAATCTTTTAATTCTTCTTTGATGCAATACATTAAATTTTCTTTTATGCAATTTATCTTCTAGGCTTTTAATCTTCTTAGCACTGTTTTTCATCCATTTTAATTTATGCCAAAGCTTTTCTTTTCCATTAAATATATAAATGCTTTTCGAATTTAAGTAACTGTCTTTTCGTTAATTTCAAGTAGAAAATATTCTCTAATAGACTAGAGAATCATTCCACATCCCCAACGTAATATTTTTCTTCTATTAATCAAAAATCGATTTCAAATCCGAGTGAACGTTTTAATTTTTATGTAACTCCAATCGCCTCCCTATGGATCGACCTCTTACAACCGCTATTCTTCGAGTAGGAAAGGTAAGAGTAAAATTAAATTTAAACTTTATTTGTCGATTCTAACAACGATCTGTTTAGCATATTTTTAGGTAAACAGAAATCGGACGAACAAAATTTTGGCGCCATTGCCGGGGAGGCAATTCGAGAAGCAAGAACGATCACGAAGATCAAATTGAATTTTGGATGCCCGGAGTGAACGCACTCCGGTAGTAAGTTTTTATTTTTATTAATTTTTCTTATTTTGATTATTTTTAGTTAATAATTTCGTAGTTATTAAATTCTAAAATTTGAAATTTGAAATTTAAAGTTTTCTAAAAAAAAGTAAAAAACAAAATTGAAAAAATTTCTAAAATTCAAAAATTCAAAAATCCAAAAATTTAAATTCAAAATTTGAATTCTGAGATTCGAAATTTGAAATTTAAATTTAAAAAAAATTTTAAAAAATAATTAAATCAAAAAAATTTAATATATATTATTTTTGCTAGTAATTGATAAGGTGTAATCTCACGAGGTTATCATACCTCTATTGGGACTCCTCATGGAGTAATCTCCAGAGCTTATTCAACGGGCATTCGGAGATTGACTGACACATAAGGATTGTATTTAGTTTACATTCAAGTGATTCCTTATATAAAAAAAATTAAAAATTAAAAAAATAGTAAATAAAAAAAAAGAATTTGCTTGCTCATTTAATCAGTACAACCTAATGACATTGCATAAACTTTAAAAAAATCATTGATTATTTGCTGCATTTAGCATTAAGCATTTGCATAAAATAATTTAAGGGCAAAACTCATTAAAAAGATAAGATCGGGAAGTCATTACCTGTCCTTAGCCCAAAAATCACCACCTTGCATACATATCTTAAGCCAAATTAAATTAAAATCAATTAGACGTTGGCCTTAGGATTTTCGAGCTCAATTAGGCTCTTGGAAAGAAGCGGCTGAAAGCCACTCTAGTGAGGATTTAGTAATTGGTGATGTCTAGAAAGTTTTACAACAATGAGAACCGTTACGGGTATTGTGGTATCGGTGTATCCCTTCTAGTACTACCACACACCCTGGGACTTTTCTGGTCACTGGTTACTGGATCGCTTAACTGGTAAGCTCAAGCTTAATCTGAAAGGAAGATTAGGAGCTGTCTAATCTAGAGAGAATTTCAGAAACTTTTTAACCTGATAAATATTTGTGCAACTAGATTTAAGAAGCTACTAAACCTCACTTAATTCTAAGACTAATAGGGTCAAATTGTTGTGTGGTGTTGGTTGTGGTCATCTGTGTCTAGCCCTTCTCTTCTCTTAGAATTTCGTTCATTTTAGGAGTCACATCTGATAAATTGTTGATAATGTATGCATGGTAGAAGGTCATTAAGGGATAAGTTAACCCCACTTGATCCTGAGATTGACAGAACTTTTCATCACAACTTGCGAACTGTAAACCAACTGTCAATCTCTACAATGGGTGAACACATTAGAACTTTGAATGAGTTGTTCGCACCCGCATCTGCTAGTCCCCCTACTTGCATAGTATTACCAATTAATAATGCAGCTCAATTCGAGATTCGGGCTGCAACAATAAACATGTTACCCAAGTTTCATGGGTTCGAGAGTGAACAACCCTACATTCATCTAAACAAATTTTTGACAATCTGTCAAACATTTAGAAATCAAAACTTAGATGAAGAGGGTATTAAATTAAGGTTGTTTCCCATGACTTTAGAGGATCGTGCTGCTGCATGGTTGTATTCCCTGGCTTCAAATTCCATCACATCATGGGAACAACTATCTAGG
Source organism: Phoenix dactylifera (assembly GCF_051530095.1). Classification (NCBI taxonomy): domain Eukaryota; kingdom Viridiplantae; phylum Streptophyta; class Magnoliopsida; order Arecales; family Arecaceae; genus Phoenix; species Phoenix dactylifera. Next base: position 54,433,984 of record NC_143191.1, read on the forward strand.
AAGTTCATGCTAAGTTCTATCCCATGGTAAAAACTGAAAAAATTAAGGATGCCATCAGAACTTTTAGAGAAAAATCTGAGGAAGAATTTTTTCAACTTTGGGAAAGATTCCATAATCTTTTGGTCAAGTGCCCGCACCATAGGCTTGATAAGGCTGATCTGGTCCACTTCTTTTATAAAGGACTAACTTCGGCACATAGAAACATGATTGAGTCCATGCACAAGGGTAGGTTCATGAACCAAACCCCGGATCAAGCCTATGAATTTCTCGTTGACTTAGCCGAGAACACCCAAAATTGGAGTAGCTATGGTGAGGAAGTAAATAGAGATGAGTTCGGGTCCAGAAAACCAGGTAATTATGAAATAAAAGCAGACCCAGACCTCAAAAATGTCATGTCCAATCTGGTGACTGGAAGGAATAACTTAAGTAAAAAGTTTGATGCTTTCACTGTTTCCACTAGTTCGAGTTCATATAAAGAGTTAAATCCCATCATGAAAGTGGATCACGAGTCACATAGTTTATGTATCTTATGTAACAGTCTGGAACATCTAGTGGAGTGCTACCCTAATCTGCCCACCATAAAGGCCGAGCAAGCAAATACTTTAAATTCATATAGTGCCTTCAAGAAGCCCACTCCCAATTCATTTAGTCCAGTCTACCATCCTGATAATAGGTTCCACCCAAATTTCTCATACAAACAAAATGAACCTATTCAGCATCAAGGTGGTGCACCAGGTTTTCAGAACAACTTTTTCAAGATAGGGCCATCACAAATGAACCAACCTTTGGTTCCATCTGTACCTCCTTATAATGCCCCTATCCCACAGCAACCTTCACCATTGGAAACCATGATGACTAATATGATGAAACAACAATAAGATTTTATCAAGCAACAACAACAGACTAATACAGCCCAAGCCCAGACTAACCAATTTCATGCGCAAGCGATTGCAAAACTTGAGGTTAGTCTAAGCCAAATAGCAAACTCTCTAGGGGATAGAAAGAAAGGTGAACTACCTAGTCAACCAATGCCTAACCCTAGTAGACAACAAAATCAAGGTCAGAGAAGTCAGTATCAAATCGATTCTAATGGAAATCCGACCTATGAAGTCCAGGCAATTACTACTTTAAGGTCTGGCAAGCAAGTGGACAATAAAGTCCAACTTCCTGAACATGAAAAAGAAAATAAAAATGAATCCGATAAGAACCCTATTCAGAAGAGAGGTCAAGAACAGGACAAAAAGAAAGAACCCATAGAAATATTTAAACCTAAGGTTCCCTTTTCCCAGTAGACTTCAGGACTCCAAGAAACAATCTAACTTTGATGAAATAATGGAAGTCTTTAAAACTGTTCAAATAAATATACCTTTTCTCGATGCCATAAGACAAATTTCTTTCTATACAAAATTCTTGAAAGACCTCACCACGGTCAAAAGAAAAACATGTATTCCTAGGCAAGCTGTTATGGCTGCACAAGCCTCATCTCTCATTCAACAACAAATTGCCCCGAAATTCAAAGACCCTGGTTGCCCAACCATTGAAATAAAAATAGGAGAGACGATCATCCAGAGAGCCCTATTAGATTTAGGAGCCAGTATGAACTTACTTCCCTACTATGTGTACCAAAAGTTAGGTTTGGAAAAATTAAAACCCACAAATCTTACCCTTTCCTTAGCAGATAGGAAGGTGAAGTACCCCAAGGGGATTGTAAAGGATGTAATAGTGAAGGTAAACGAGTTTTACTATCCTGTGGACTTCGTTATCCTTGAGACCGAACCTGTAATACATCCAGACATTCACACACCTATAATTTTAGGGAGACCTTTCTTAGCCACAGCAAATGCTGTGATCAATTGGCGAAATGGGATGCTGAAGTTATCTTTTGGCAACATGAAAGTCGAGCTTAATGTCTTTAACATAAGTAAACAACCACCAGACGATGAAGAAATCAATGAAGTTGACATGATTGAAAGTTTGGTTCAGGAGACTTTCTTTCAAACTTATAGTATGGACCCTTTCGAAGCTTATCTTGCCCATTCCGATGAAGGGGTCGAGCATGCGCTCCCTAATTCTGTTCCCCTCATGAGCATAGATCGTCATCAGCCAACTGTTCTTTCTCGGACTCTTCCAAAACCATTCTTAGATAATGGTTGAAAAAAATAAATCCACATTTTGTCTGGCTGAAGACATAAAACTTAGCGCCCTTGGAAGGCAACCCAACATGTAAATATTATAAAAAAATAAAAATAAAATAAAAAAAATAAAATAATTAAATAAAACAAAATAACTAACATGCAGGTTTGGGGGTTTTTGGCCCCAGTTGTCACTTTACCCACCCATATCAGGTAACTTCTACTCTATCCTGTTACTGCTTTAAATTTTTTTTAACATTGAGGACAATGTTAGATTTAGGTATGGGGGTGAGAATATTTTTGATTTTTCTACCTAAAATAAAAATAAAAAAAGATTTAAAATTAAGAATATTTTTGATTTTTCAAAAAAAAGATTTTTTAAAAAAAGAGAAGGGATTTCAAATTTTTAACTCAGGATCTAATCTTTTTGGCTATACAAACTAGGAATTGCTTTGACAATAGCTTTGAGTTAAGAAATATGATATCAGTTCTAGTTTGAGTTTTCGTCCCACCTATCTTCTGCTAACATGATACAAGATGATTTAGCACCTACAGTTAAGCACATGAATAGTGGGGTATGTAAACTTACAAACAATATGAATACTTTTAATCTTCTGGATAATTTAAAGTTATATGTGTGATGAACACCCTATTATTATTTTAACAAAAAAGAAGAGAAGAAAATAAAACGGATTTATTTTAAGTCTTCTCACTGAGTAACCGGGCCTCTTGCCTGGCAAGCAGCGAGTGTTCGCGTAAAAAGGTGAGGATGGCTGAGATTAAACTCTGAGTGACTAATTTGGCCTTGGAGCCTAGTTGACTTGAGTTATTAAGCCTGTTAGGGTGTCTTTATACCTAGTGCCCTGAGCCATCTGGATCGGGAGTCATTGGCCTAATACTCGCTACATGGGTTAGTTAGAAAGCTTAATAAGGCTAGATATTGCACAAGTCATTCTTATTAGCATTCAGTCTGATTAAAAGTTAAATTTGGGGTGTTCATTACCATTTAACTCTAGAAAGTCTTGAAAATTGGAGTGATCATGTTGGAAGTAAATGAAAGCCACTCATTTATATGATACTATCTTGCACCTCACTATATTCTTGACTTGTTAGCAGATAGATGGGGTGTAATGAAACTTGAGTTAGAGTCTGCTAAAATATGACAGCAACAAGTCTCTATTGTCCTTGCAATTCTAGTTTCATACAGTAATACTTATTCAAATTTGGAGTTAAAAATTGGAAATTCCTGACTGACGAAGCTTGTGGGTAACTTCACTGCAAACCCTCACGAGATAACACTCGTCCACTAGGGTAACCTAGGGGTTTAACGGCTTGTTGCACGTGCTAAGTGTAACTGTAATGCTCTACAAAAGTGAGTATTTATTTTAGTTCATATATATATATAATACTAAAAATAAAAATAAAACTTTTGCACTCTCATTTTATCATTTTCGCACTAAATTGCTAGAGACTAGCAATAAGCTGGTTGGGGGGTGTGATGAGAGCACAAAAGTACAATCATCATACCATCTTAATCAGTATTATAGCTAATCATTAATAATAAAATTAACTAATTAACGTTGTATTTGTGTTTGAGTGCAAGTAATCCAAGAAACCCAATAATATTGGGTTTGAGCCCAATGCCCGGTAGCCTGAGCTCAACAATTCCCCAGCTGCCATGCATGCATGAAATCCCGGCCTTCCATGTCTCATCCGAACCTACATTCAATAAAATATCACTAAACCATCAAGTGACAGGGTTCTTAATCAGCTCCTTACAGAGATGGATGGCATGAGTGCCAAGAAAACTGTATTTATTATTGGAGCAACTAACAGGCCTGACATTATAGATCCAGCATTGACTAGGCCAGGTCGTCTGGACCAGTTAATTTATATTCCTCTGCCTGATAAAGCCTCTCGCTACCAATTATTCAAGGCTTGCCTGAGGAAGTCCCCAGTGTCTAAAGATGTTGACTTGGGGGCTCTTGCCAAGTACACTAACGGATTTAGTGGTGCAGATATTACAGAAATTTGCCAGCGTGATCCAGCCTCCCACGTCCGTCCGTTCCAGCCAGTCCGCACCGGATCTCTTCCACGATCAACTCCTCTCCGCATCCCGTGAAGGAAATCCACGGATCTCGCGCTCGTCTACCCTCTTCCTCCTCCCAGCGATTCCGCGAGTGAGCCCAAGCATCGATCCAGCGGCTAGCCCCTCCTCTGCGATCCATCCCAGCAACTTCTTCCATTTCCAGCCGGCCGTGATCTCCCCCAAATCGCAGCATCACGTCTGCAATCTCCCGTCGATCCCGCGGCGGCCTCCAAGTGATCCCATGATCGGCTCCTCCTAGCAGCCCAAGAGTCCGTCGGGTCCTCTCAGCATCCCACGCTTCAAGCCTCCGAGTCCGCTTCTTCCACGACCCCAGCTCCATTCCGTCTCCTCTGCATCTGCAAGCGTTCCATGATCCAGCCACCCGTGAAGGAGGAAATCAGCAGCACCGTGATCCAGCTTCCCGAATCAGCGCCCCGCAAGCCGTGATCCAGCCAATTCCTTCTCCGTCTATGTCTCCTCCGCCTCATCCGCGTGCGATTGCCTCCTCCCAGCATCCCACGCGTGTCTGCCCTCTTCACGCTCCCAGCTCATCCCGTGACTCAGCCCTTCCGCTTTGGGATCAATCGCCAGCTTCAAGGTGGGGGCGAGCTATAAAAGGAGGTGGTCGGCTGGCCCAAAGGGGGGAGAAGAAGAAACAGAGCAATGCTCTGTTCTTGGAAAGAAGAAAAAAAAAATTATTATTTTATATTGTTGTTCCACCGTGGGAGAGAAAGGGAGAAGTTTTCTTTTTGATTTTTGTTATTTCTTTCCTTTATTTTATTTAAAGAAGAAAGGCAGCATCAAGCTACCAATCTTCATTTCTACCTTTGTAATCAATTTATTTTTATCAAATCTATCATTTCTTTTTCATGCAATCCTTGTTCTGGGTTCAAGTTAATTTCTTTTTTTTTATGCAATCTTTTAATTCTTCTTTGATGCAATACATTAAATTTTTTTGTTATGCAATTTATCTTCTAGGCTTTTAATCTTCTTAGCACTGTTTTTCATCCATTTTAATTTATGCCAAAGCTTTTCTTTTCCATTAAATATATAAATGCTTTTCAAATTTAAGTAACTGTCTTTCCGTTAATTTCAAGTAGAAAATATTCTCTAATAGACTAGAGAATCATTCCACATCCCCAACGTAATATTTTTTTTCTATTAATCAAAAATTAATTTCAAATCCGAGTGAACGTTTTAATTTTTATGTAACTCCAATTGCCTCCCTATGAATCGACCTCTTACAACCGCTATTCTTCGAATAGAAAAGGTAAGAGTAAAATTAAATTTAAACTTTGTTTGTCGGTTCTAACAACGATCTGTTTAGTATATTTTTAGGTAAACAGAAATCGGACGAACAGATATTGATCTGGCACTTCATGAGGACATGCAATTTGTCCCCACGGAGGAAACTACGCCAAAGAAGAAAAAGTTGTATGAGAGGTGGGAGCGGTCAAACCGCTTAAGTCTTTTACTCATACAAAATCATATCTCCAGAAAGATAAGGGGCTCAATTTCTGATTGCAAAACTGCAAAAAAATTCTTAACAGCAGTAGAAGAGCAATTTGTGAGTTCGAAGAAAGTCCTAGCCAGCACCTTAATATCAAGGTTTGCTTCCTTAAAGTATAATGATAATGGTGGTACACGCGAGCACATTATGGAATTACGTGACATCGCTGCCCAATTAAAATCATTGGAAGTAGACATGTCAAAGACTTTTCTTATACACTTTGTTCTTAATTCTCTGCCTATGGAGTATGCACCATTTAAGATCTCATACAACACACATACAGAAAAATGGACTATGAATCAACTTCTAGCCATATGTGTTGATGAGGAGCAGAGAATAAAACAAGAGAGGCAAGAGAGTGTTTATCTCACCTCTCATAAGGGAAAAGGACATAAAGAGGTCGGCAGTACAAGTCATCATATTCCTGTTAAGAAGAAGAAAATGAAAGTGTCAGCCAAAGTGACTGACAAAAGGCAAATAAAGTGCTTCTTCTGTAGGAAACAGGGATATTTGAAAAAGGACTGCACCAAGTAAAAGAAATGGCTCGAAAAGAAAGGTACTTTTCTTTCCTTAGTGTGTTATGAATCAAATTTTATTGATGTACCTCATAACACAGGGTGAATTGACTCTGGTGCTACTATCCATATATGTAAAACTTTGTAGAGATTGTTGAACAAAAGAATTCCAACGAAAAGTGAACGAAACATCATAATGGGAAATAAGATGCATTCACATGTGGAAGCTGTTGGAACATTCAAATTGACCTTAAAGACTGACCATATTTTGTATCTAGAAAATACCTTCTATGTACCTGAATTTTTAAGAAACTTGATATCTGTTTCTAAACTTACTTCCTTTGGATATACCGTTTCATTTGGACGGTCATTTGTAAACCTTTCCTTGAATAATATTATTGTTGGTAATTGCTTGTTAGAGGATGGTTTATTCAAATTAGACCTTGATACATCCTTTGAGCTATCCCTTTTATCCCTGCAAAATAAATATCATTATGGATTAAAACGTAGCATGATAAATAAAAATTCCTCTATGTTATGGCACCGAAGATTGGGCCATATCTCCATAAAAAGAATCAAGAAATTAGTAAATGATTGAATTTTACCAACTCTTGACTATGGTGATTTTGAAACTTGTTTAGACTGCATCAAGGGAAAGCAGACTAACAAGTTTAAGAAAGGTGCTATAAGAAGCACAAATTTATTGGATGTCATACATACAGATATATTTGGGCCCTTTTCGACCACATGTTTTACTGATCATAAATATTTTATCACCTTTATTGATGATTACTCACGCTATGGGTATCTCTACTTGTTGTATGACAAGGCTGAGGCATTAAATGCTTTTAAGCTTTTCAAAGCAGAGGTAGAGTTACAACTTGATAAAAAGATTAAAGTTGTGAGATCAGATAGAGGTGGTGAATACTACGGTAGGTATACTGAAACTAGACAACATTTAGGTCTATTTGCTCGATTTCTTCAAGAGCATTGTATAGTTGCACAATACACTATGCCTGGTACTCCTGATCAAAATGGAGTTGCAGAAAGAAGAAACCGAACATTAATGGAGATGGTAAGAAGTATGATTAGTCACTCGACACTTCCAATTTCTCTGTGGGGTGATGCCTTAAAAACCGCTACGTATATTTTAAACAGGGTTCCTACTAAAGCTGTCCCAAAAACACCTTATGAAGTTTGGACAGGTAGAAAACCTAGTTTAAGACATCTACACATTTGGGGGTGTCAAGCTGAGGCAAGGGTGTACAACCCACAAGAGAAAAAGTTGAACTTTAGAACCATTAGTTGTTATTTTATTGGTTATCTAGAAAAGTCCAAGGGATATAGATTTTACTGTCCTAATCATACTTTGAGGATTGTGGAGATAAGAAATGCTAGATTTCTTGAAAATAACCAAATCAGTGGGAGTATAAAACCTCCAGAAATTAATTTTGAGGAAAAGCAAACTCCGTATGGTGTGCAAGATTCAAATAAGCAGCCAATGATTACTCTACCTATCATTGATAATGATTTGGAGGAGGATGAGTCTACTTTTAATGTTCCACTTGAATCTGTGCCGGTTATCACTGAAAATGTTGCTCCTCCACCTATAGAACCAGTGGATCAAGAAGCAACTTTAAGAAGGTCATCAAGGGTAAGAAGATCTCAAATTCCACCAGATTATATAGTATACCTTCAAGAAAGCGATTATGACATAGAAAATATAGATGATCCAATAAATTTCTCACAAGCCATAAATTCAGTAAATTCCTCCAAATGGCTAGATTCTATGAAAGATGAGATAGATTCTATGGCTAAAAATAATGTTTGGTATCTAGTTGAACTACCTCCTGGGGCTACTGTAGTACGCTGCAAATGGATTTTTAAAACCAAAAGAGACTCCAAGGGGAAGGTAGAGCGACATAAGACCAGACTTGTTGCCAAAGAATTTACTCAAAATGAGGGTATTGATTATCATGAGACCTTCTCTCCAGTTTCAAAGAAGGACTCTTTAAGGATAATTATGGCTTTGGTGGCTCATTTTGACTTAGAGCTGCACCAAATGGATGTGAGAACTGCATTTCTTAATGGAGATTTAGAGGAAGAAGTTTACATGAAACAACCTAAAGGTTTTGTTTCAGAAGGTCGGAGTCAAAAAGTTTGCAAGCTAAATAAGTCTATATATGGACTCAAGCAATCATCTCGACAGTGGTATCTTAAGTTCAATAACGTCATTTCTACATTTAGTTTTGTAGAAAATATTCTTGATAGATGTATTTATCTTAAGAACAGTGGGAGTCAATTTATTTTTTTAGTCCTATATGTAGATGACATTTTGCTTGCTAGTAGTAATTTGGCATTGCTTAGAGAGACTAAGCAATTTCTCTCCAGTAATTTTGATATAAAGGATATGGGTGAAGCCTCATATATCATCGGCATTGAGGTTCATAGAGATAGATTTAAGAAAAAAGTTTGTCTATCTCAAAAAGCCTACATTAAGAAAATGTTGGAGAGATTTGATATGAAAAATTCCAAACCAAGCCCAGTGCCTATTACTAAAGGTGAAAAATTGAGCCAATCACAATCTCCGAGGAATCAAATTGAAAGGGACCATATGAAAGCATTTCCATATGCTTCACTAATTGAAACTTTAATGTATGCTCAAGTTTGTACCAGACCTGATATAGCATATGTTGTGGGATTACTGGGGAGATTTCAAGCTAATCCAGAAATGAAACATTGGAGAGCTGCAAAGAAAGTTTTAAGATATCTTCAAGGAACTCAAGATCATATGCTCACATACAACAAATCCGATCTCTTGGAGATAGTTGGATACTCAGACTCAGACTTTGCGGGATGTCCAGATAGTAGAAAATCAACATCAGGTTATATCTTTCTACTAGCTGGTAGTGCAGTCTCGTGGAAGAGTTCGAAGCAAAAGATGACAGCTGCTTTAACAATGGAGGCTGAGTTATTAGCATGCTATGATGCAGTTACACAAGCTATTTGGTTGAGAAACTTTATCACAGGCCTACAGATCGTGGACACTATTTCCAAGCCCATAAAGTTATATTGTGATAATTTAGCAGCAGTTTCCTCAATAAAGAATAATAAGATATCCAATGAAAATAAGCACATGGAGGTGAAATATCTTGTTATAAAAGACAAATGTGATGACCATAGAGTTTCAGTTCAATACATCAATACTGTGCTTATGTTGGCAGATCCTTTGACCAAAGCAATAGCCCCGGAATTGCATAAGGAGCATGTCGGTCAAATGAGCCTTTTCTGTATAAATTAATTGATGTATTAATGTGCACATTTCAGATGGTTGTAAATCACATTTATTATATTTTCTGTTTTAATGAATTCATGTGGTTTGTGCATACTATGGTAGCAGAAATTGTGACCAAAGAATGGATTTTATGAGAAGTTTATTCATAAGGGTTTGGTTATGATGGTTTAGTAATATAGTGATCATGGAAAGTTATACGCCAATAATAGGTGTTATTTCCGCCATGGTTCGTATTATTATTTTCAAAGTAGTCAAACATAAAGTTTGCCCGACTTGATATCAGAATAAAAAGAATACGCGTATAAAGATTATAAAATTCAAGTGCTAAGGATATTTCACTTGTCAATATGGTCCAAGTGGGAGAATGTTGGATCCTGTTTTAATTAAATCCTGATCCCGTTTAATTAAAACCCACATTTGATAAGTGCCCCTTGAATTTCGTAAATCCTGATAATCACAAGGGCATTGAGGTATTTCACAGCAGTGAAGGGTTACCTTGATGGGGGATGACTCTTCACGGGTATAACCACCTGCAGCGTTTGGTCCGTGGAGAGGGCTATAAATAGCCTATTAGACCCCTTCTCTAAAATACGCATTAAGAGCTCTCTCTCCAGAAGATCTCTCGCTAATTTCAATATAGATCAGAGCAATCTCGGTTGATCGAGGCTGCGCACGCATCTCAGAGTTCAATTCAAGATGGATTTAGCGACTCAAAGTATGATTTATAATTCATTAAAGTTAATCATTTCATCAGATCAGGGTTGTCCAAAACATAGGGTTTTTTATTCATGACATACTCAATGATTATGATAAAGCATAGACTGTATTATTATTTATTTTGGCCTGATACCACTAAGACAGGACCCAACATAGGACAGACAAGACAGATCACGAAAGCCAAGGACATGCACCCATGCTCAATTGGAGGGGAAGAAGGAAGCCATCCATGGGTTGGCTGGACCTGGAGAAGGCTGATTGGTTTCATTTGTCCTTGCGAGGATCATCGTATCCATCATCTGCTTCTGCCTCTGGAGTATCTCCCTGCCCTGCTCCGTTGGGTTGTTCTCCCACGGAGCGTTCAGCCCAGCCGAATTCCCACCCTCTTGCACTGCTCCATCAACCCAGGCCATCTCCTGGTGCTTCCTGATTGCGTCCATCTTCTCATAGATTTTCTTCAACTTCATCTCGATCATCATGGACAGGCTTATGGCTTGCTCTATGTCCAAGTCGTTGAAGTTCCCCGTCCTCAGTGCCTCATACATCTTCAGCTTCTTCTCCATCTCCCTATTCTCGAACTCCTGCTTATGAAGTTGGTCTACCAACTTCCTCATCTTCTGGTAGAGGAACTCCTCCTGGTTCATCATCTTCTGCTTCTGTTCCATTTCCGGCATGTCTCGGAGCCGCATGAGCATCCGGGTGGCCTCCTCCGGCGAGGGCCACACCTCCGGGGAGCGCTCGCCGGGTCCGTAAATGATGGCGCATGCATCGACATCGCACAGGATGCTGAGCTCCTGCACCTTCTTCAGCAAGCCCTTCTTTCTCTTCTTCAGGGAAGTCTTCCTCGCAGCATCATCGGCAATCAACTGGAGCTTCATGCTGGTCCTCGACATGGTTTTGGAAGAGCGGGTGTTGACGAGAGAACCAAGAAAGGCATGCCGAGGATGCTATTGCGGTGGTTTCAGCCCCCTATTTATAGATGAAACAGGTGGTTTTGAGGTATCCCTCTTTGGTTCAAATGGAGCATATAATAATTTGGCAATGAATCCGGGGGTGAGGATTTTGACAAACATTAAAAATGTAATCTTTGAGAAATATATGCTAATTAAATGATACATTATTTTTGTTTTACGTGTTTTAATGTATTAGTAAATGAGACGATTCGCTTACGTGTCAAGTGTCATGTAGTAATTAGTTCTTGTGTTGGCTATCGTGACCTCTGCCATGCATGAGCAACGTAAGTGCCATCCTCTACGGTGCAAAATGTGATCCCAAGTCATTCTAACCTAGTATTTATTCCTGCTCTCACATGTTTTTGAGGCTGAATTGCTGTAGAAGGCTCACAATGACATCCCTCGAGGACAGCAAATAGATTTTTAATTAAATTGTTTGGCATGTTAGATGAATTATGCATATTTAGTTTGAAAAAAAAATGCAGATCTCGTGCTTACCCAAGAATCTTGAATGGTTCTAACCTAGTTTGATGGTTAATTAGGGGCCAAAATACCAACTTCGACACCAGCTACTCTTATCAAGAAATTGTGAGTTGAACATATTTTGAGGAGGTGTTGGAGAGATGAAGTTTTTGTTTTATTTTAACAAAAAAGATAGCAATACACTAAGTCCAAGAAACACAAGCTTGTGGAAATTTTTGGCTACTTATTGTTTTGGATTCAAAGAATCTATCAATCCCTGGTTTTGTTAAAAACGGGGATTGAGTGGAGTGGACTTGCATTTACGAAAAGATAGAGATAAAAAAGAGCATCCTAATGCATGAAACACTCACCACCGTAATTGTAGAGAGGGTGAGAAATATGCAATCTTATCCTTATGCGTGAAAACGTCATTTTCGTGTTTGAAACGTATAATACTTAATGCATAATAGAGCAATCTTATCATTGCACCAAATCCCACCAACATCTCTTTCTAGAAATCACTTAAAAATATCCACGTCCCGGCCAACCAAAAAACGCGTCCCAGCCAGCCTAGTAGTCTATCCGGCCAACCAACAAGGATCCCGAATCAGACCAACCGCGGACAAGTGGCGGTATCCGCACGTAACACGAAGAGGAGATAGAGATATGTTTGAAACCACCCCATCCATTAAATGGGTCACACATTTAAAACCTATTATGACTATTTTATTAAAAGAGCAATATTACCTAATAGGTAGACCCGTTCGATAAATGATTCACAACGGGCCTAACAGACCAACATGAATTCAATAAAGTTGAGTGATTTAAAACTTAAATCATCTAAATTCTAGAAGGTAGAACTCATTCAAACCTTGAAAAGGAGAGAAAGAATATGGTAGCTTATCTTACTCTGTCACTTTCCAGTGATCATAGAATGCAAGGAGAGGAAGCCTATCAGCTTTAGTGCCACGTCATCCTTATTCTCACATACCATCAGCACCTCCCTCCATTAACTCTTTAGATTTTTATGTTGAGCAAGGAGGAGTCATGGTAGTGAAAACATTGACAGAATTTTCCAAGGACGAGGGAAATAGGAGCATCATCGACATGCATGTGACCTTAAATATATAACAGTGAAGGACTGAGGAATGGTGGCTGTGGAGGTAGATAAAAGGGGCAATCATGTAGAGGAGATTCTTAGGGAGGTGCTGGCTGCCTTATAGTAACAGACCATTGTTATAGAGTCCTAGAATCATCACCTTTGATGTTTATATCATTTAATCAGCCAAAATTTAAAGCTTCTTTTGTTTTTTTATTTTTTCAGATTCACATATCGTGATTGCTTATAGACTGATAAAATCCTTGTCAAAAGAATATAAGTGAATATCGCAACACAGTAAATAGATTTGCTTTTGGAGCTTAAAGTTAAACTTTAGATCTATTTTTTGGTTAGGCTTAACAGGAAGCTAATCAGTTGCAACATATATAGGCCTTCAAGAACTGTATGTGGTGGGGCTCATTTTGTCGAAACCTTATAGGAAGGATTATTTTTAGTTTTGATCATTATTTATATAACAAAAGGTACAAGTATATTTAGAATTGATCATACTACTGATAATTTTCTTGTTAAAAAATCCTGAGCTAATTAACACGGTAACATAAATCATTTCTTCTTTTAGGCCAAAGCATTCCACAGGCTGGGAAATTCCATATGTTTGGGGTTACGAATTACCTCCTCTTGCTGTGCAGCTGAATATTGTCTACGGACCTCATTCAACAATTCCAATGAAAAAACATGCACGTACGCTCCCTCACGCATGCACGAACACGAGTAAAAAAAAAAAGAAGAAGAGTTAGAGAGAATAGCAAACAACATATACATAGGCCAAATTTGGGGTTGGGTTTTCTCGTCAGCGCATCCATAGTTGGATAAGGAAGATTTCAGTGTAAGGATGGACGAACAAAACCATAAGCATAATTATTTGGAGAACAAACCCAGCTCAAAGAAATTTAGTTAATTAATATCCAAAAAAGAAATACTTTCATAAACTCTATGAAATGAAGTTGATGGCTTTGCTCAGTTTGCTCCAAAAAAAAAAAAAAAAATAAAGGAAAGGAATCCTAAAATGAAGCATAGCAGTGCATGGAAGTAAATCATCCAAGAAGAAGGCCCAAGCTTCAAATTTGATCGGTTCGACAAGGGCAAGGCAGTTGCTGGCCAACTTGTTGAGCAAATCATGCATCATAGCTGGCCAATATTGGTGAGGTCCCGGACATCTCGGCAAACCCATCCTCGCAAGTATCGTAGTGTTCGATGACCGCGCTTAGCATGATGTGGAGCGTGCCCTCATCACCTTCTGCCAGGCCCTTGGCGGCGGCGTCGAAGTTGTCCCATGCATCGTCGTAGTTCTCAGTGCATGCTTGCAAGAAAATCTCGGTGTATGGGACCGGCAGGAGAGAGTTGATTTGATGAAAGGCACGAGTCCGGGTGGTCGCTGTGGCTGCACATCCCCTCGACCGCGTTCTCGAGGCCTTTGGTCGGAGAGCCAGACCTGGATGATGGTGACGATGAAGGGGCGCAGGCGGAGGTGGCGGGGTGGAGAGAGAGAGAGAGAGTAACAACCCAGAATCTTACGCAAAAAATACTAGCCAGAAGGTATTTTTTGGATTCCTTAGTTCTATATAAATATCAAGATCTCCTCGATGAATAACCGATATGGACTAAATATATGTCCACATAGGTCCTCGTGTATTCCTCCCGTTCAAGCCCTAACGCCTTCGTCGAGCTAAGGGTTCAAATCTATGGCCACGAGCGGCAGTTGCCGCCGAGCACCTCCCACTGCTCGAGAAGAAGAAGAGAGAGTCACACGGTTCCTTCTTCTCTTATTTTTTCTCTCCACTCTCTAGTCTCTCGTCTCCCTCTCTCTCGTTAGGAGGCCTATAGATCTCAGTATAGGGTCCTATCAATCTGATATACGAATCTGAGTTGATCCCTGAAAAGAGACCTTAAACTGTCCTAGTGCCCGAGATGCCTAGTGGACTGATCACCCCGGCCCTGTCAAGTGTCCATGGAACCAATGATGATGAACTCTATTGAACGACCTAGGCCCCGATCGAGTCCATACCTTATAATTTATTGATCGAAACGCTCAGGCTTGACCCACCCGTAATCATCGAACGCTATCATCCGGCTAATCGTTCTTATTTTTTATTATTTTAATTCGATTAAAATCATCAAACATAAATTAATTTTGCTTTCAATATTTTAAATAGGGTTAACTGAATTACCTAGTGAAGTTTGATGGCCTAAGACGAGAGAGGTAAGTAGATCTTACACTACCTATTATTTTCAAATTATCATACTTTTCATGCATATGATTTGCCAGTGAAAATATCATATTTTTCTTAAAATTATAGATCAGCATATATATTATGAAAATTATATTTTATTATGAAAAATAGTTTCATAAATATTTTAATGAAATTAGCTTTGTTATGAAATATGAATCTGATCATGCCATTTAGTATTTTTGATCTATTTATATGAATATTTTAAAAAAAGATATAAATTTTCTAAAGGCTCTCTGATAGCTATATATGATCTCTAGAATTGAGAAAATCGACACTCTAGAACTGGCATCCAAAAAAATTGGCCCCTTGCCAATAAGTTAAAGTTGGTAATGAGTACGAATAATACTATTTTGTTGATTACGAAGATGACCTTATCGTGGGTTATAATGACCATAGCACAAATATCTGTAGGCAACATTTTGATCCATGATAGGATTAAATAATGTGAAGAATGATTTACAAATTTAGCTGCAATATAAACTTGGAACCATTATCCGCTACCGTATCGACCGTACCGACGTATCGGTGGGCACCGGTATCGATACGGTACCGGTACCATACCGAACCGAACCGGTACCGTATCAGTTCGGCTGGTTTGAGCTAGAAGCCAAAAAAAATTTGAGGTCGGCACGGGCCGGTTCCGGTCGGTATCGATCGGTACGGATTGCGAATAGTCGAAACAGAAAAATATAGCTATACTGTACCGGTTCCGTCCGGTACCGATACGTACTGGCCCGTACCAACTCATACCGATCGGTACGGCAGACCATGCTTGGAACTATGTTTATTAAAGGTGGATGATTTGTTCATGCATGATTTGCTTTATGATTTGTTTTAATATACTATACTATGAAATCACTACAAGAAAATACACTTTCAGCAATCACTTCCGGCGACTAAATGAATAGTAGTCGCTGCAAATAAGGCTATTTGCGACCAATATCCTTGTTAGTTACTGAATGATTGTCCTACACCGACTAAATGCATATTTGGTCGCGGAAAATCAAAACCAAGTTGGCGGGGTGGAGGTAAAATGTTTGGCGACTAAAGTTTGGTCGCTGAAAATAAGGCTATCTGCACTACAAGAAAAAGGAGCTTTGGCGACGCTTTTTGAGGCTTTTACCGATGCTTATAAGCGTCGGTAATTTTCTTCCCGACGCTTTTCAAAGCGTCACCAAAGCGTCGGCTATGTCGGAGTGGAAAAAAAATTGCTGACGCGTTTGAAAAGCGTCGCTAAAGGTTATTTTTAGCGACGCTTTTAAGCGTCGCTAAAAGTCCTAAACCAGTTCAATTAGCGACGCTTTAAAGCGTCGTCATAAATTTTTTTTATGAGAAAAAAATATAAAAATACCCAAGAAAACCTTGCTGTCCCCTGTAAAAAAAAGAAAAAAAAATTACTGGGCGGCCTCAGCGATGGTGCTGTTGGCACAGAAGTCGTCGCGGGTGGCGCCGTTGCCGCCGGGGATGAGGAAGTGGGCCAGCTGGCCGGTGTTGGCGACGAGATTCTCGTTGCAGAGGAACTCCTCGCTGCACACCCGCTCCACCTCGCGCTCGTAGTCGTGGACCAGCACGTCGGTGGGCCCCGAGCCGACGGAGCGGGCCATCACCGCTGCCGTGAAGATGGCGGACATCCTCCCGGGGGAGGTGGAGGCGTGGCCGCGGGGCCCGTCCACGAGGATGACGTCCCAGGGGATGTCGTAGAGGGCGTTGGGGAGGTCGTTGAGGGCGAGGCGGCAGTCGGAGAAGAGGAGGTTCTAGACGGGGCGGCAGTCCCCCCGGCGGCCGCGGCGAGCGGCGGCGATGAGGTCGGGCATCTCTCGGGCCTTGGTGGTGTAGGCGATGTCGTAGGCCTCGAGGCCCGGGAGGCGGCCCTCGAGGTGCGCGATGTAGTACTCGTTCTCGTCGAGAAAGACGGTGCGGCCGCCGTGGTTGAGGGCGCGCCAGAGAGGGGTCTCGTGGCCGAGGCCAAAGACGAGGAATTTGCAGGGAGCGCGGCGGCAGAGCACGGCGGCGATGGTGCGGAGGTCGGCGTCTCCCATCTTGCCGCTGGAATTTGAGGCGGCGGCGTAGTTGACGAGGGCGTCAAAGACGAGGTCGGGGATACGGGAGTTGTGTCGGAAGGAAGAAGGGGCATGGGCAAATTGGTTAAAGGAGGAGAGGCCGGGGTCTCGAGGGGTGGTGGTAGTGGTGACGAAGGCGAGGAGGGCGGCGAAGGTGAAGAAGGAGGCGAAGGCGATGAGCCAGAGACGGTGATGAGACCCCAGGAGATTCAACATGGGCGCCGCCGTGGATCCACCGCCGGCGCCGGCGCCGCCTCCGCCACCTGCCTGCTTGGAGGACTACAGGAGGATGAGCTTGGCGTTGTTGATTCCCTTCATCTCTTTTGTGCGCTGCTCTAATTTACAATAGGAGGAGGGATCGGGGGCTTGGGTGGCCTGAGAAGGCATGATGCCGACGCCGGAGAAGAGAGAGGAAGCTCCATCGAACTCCATCGACGCCGGAGAAGAGGGATCGGGGGCCTGGGTGGCCGCTCTCTCTCTCTCTCTCTCGCTTCTTGGAAGGAATCTAATCAAGAATCGGGAGGGGGTTAGAGATTTGTAAGGGAGGGGGTTTGAGGGATCGGGAGAGGGGAGGGGATTTGTAGAGAGGAGGGGGGATAATGGCCTCCGACGACGCTTTCTAAAGCGTCGTTGGGAGGAAAAAAATAAAAAAAAAGAATTTTTGCTTCCGCCGACGCTTAAAAGCATCGGCCCAAGCTACGGGTTGCGACGACGCTTATAAGCGTCGGCGGAAGCCAGACTTCCTAAAAAATTACCGACGCTTCTACTTAGCGTCGGCAGACAAAAGTCGGGAAAGATAGTTTTTCTTGTAGTGCTGCGACCAACATTCTTGTTAGTTACGGAATTATTATCCTACACCGACTAAATGCATATTTAGTCACGGAAAAGCAAAACCAAATTGGCGGGCTGGAGGTAAAATTTTTGGCGACTACATTTTGGTCCCTAAAGGTTCCCCTCCAGCGACTAAAAAAAATTTAGTCGTGAAAAGTATGCATGTAGGTGAATTCTGCTTTAACTTTTTTTTTTTTTTGGTACCCAAACAAACCCTAATTCCCTATTCCTCTATTCTGCTTTAACTTTTTTTTTTTGGTAAATTCTGCTTTAACTCTGCCTTCACCCGTCGCCTTCACCCATCGTGTTCGCCCGTTCGCTCATCGCCTCTCCGTTCGCCCGTTCGCCCGTCGCCTCTCCGTTCGCCCGTTCGCCCGTCGCCTCTCCGTTCGCCCGTTCGCCCGGCGTCGGCGTTTCAAGGTATGTACTCCGTTATTTGATTTAGCAGAGGCCGGGAGGGAGAGGGAGATGGAGAGGGAGAGGTAGGGGTCCTCCGTTGTTTGATTTAGCAGAGGCCGGGAGGGAGAGGGAGAGGGAGAGGTGGGGGTCGTTAGGGGGCTTCTCGTCCTTCGCCGCCACCGCAGCCACCGCGAAGGGCTTCTCCTTCTTCGCCGCCTCCTTCGCCGCCGCCGCAGCCACCGTAGGGCTTCTCCTCCTTCGCTGCCACCGCAGCCACCGCAGGGCTTCTCATCCTTCGCCACCGCTGCCTCCGCCGCAGGGCTTCGCCAGGTCCATTCCGGTCAGGCCGGCAGGGAGAGAGAGCGAGGAGGCGAAGGGGATTTGGGGCGAGGAGCTTTTCTTGGGCCGGCAGGGAAAGAGAGCGAGGAGGGATTTGGGGGCAATAGTTTTGTTTTGGGTGGAGAGAAGGAGAGGGGAGGGATTTGGTTGGCTTTCATCCCTTCACTTTTTTGGTTTTGGTCTTGGTTTTCCTTCCCTCACGTTACTCCTAATCCAGATGGGCCATCGGGAAGAAAGACAGGGGGATTGGAGATGGACTTCTTAGAGGGTGGAGATTCTTTTAATTGTTTGGGTTGGATGGTTGCCGTGCTGTGATGTAGCTTGGGTATCAAAGGGGAGATGGGAGATGGGAGATGGGAGATGGTGGGATGGGATTTCTTTTAAACTAATTATTTTTCCATTCTTCTATTCAAGAATTATATTAAACTGAAGAGGCTTCTTGTCTATCTTTGTTAGATTCATGCATCTTTGTTGAAATAGTATACTTGACAGCTTTCTATTTTCATATCATTTTTTAACTATTTTATACTTATTAAAATTTATTATTATAATAATAATAAAAAAAGAAAATGCCTCATTCACTGAATTTGTCTTAGGCCCCCAAATGTATTGGGTCGCCCCTGGTTTTCTGCTGCAAGTTTTTTTTGCAGGGTACAAAAATAAATCTATAAACTAATCAATCTAACTTGATGAAGTACTTTGTAGGTCAGTCAAAATGGACAAGAGTTTGATGATAATAAAAAATAGAATGAAGAGTAAAGAATATAGAGAAGGGGTGAAGTCCTTTATTGAATTTGTGGTGGCAAATTTAGGCTCAGCAAATGATATTTGGTGTCCTTGTATCGAGTGCATGAATGACAAAAAACAAAGCATTCAAGTTGTCAAGATTCATTTGATGTTGAAAGGAATCTCGCCTTCTTACAAGACTTGGATGCAACATGGAGAATCTGTTCACGTGCATCAATCTTGTGTTTCAAATGATGCTAACTGTGACAATGGTGGAGGTGTTGAGGATAGAATGGCTGGGGATGGCACGGATGATAGGGACGAATTGTCTAATATGCCGGAAGCTGTTTAAATGGCCGCTTTCATGAATGACGATATTGATAAATTGCCTAATAACTTGGGGAGGGAGGATGCACAGAATTTTGATAAGTTGTTCGATGATGCTCAACGACCCGTTTATCCTGGTTGCAAAACTTTTACAGTATTATCATTTGTTATTAAGATGCTTCATATTAAGGTGTACAACCAGTGGAGCAATTCCTCTTTTGACATGAACATGAAGGTATACAAGAAAATTCTACCGGAGTGTGATAAGTCTGTTCCATGGACCCTTTATGAAGTCAAGAAATTTTTACGAGATTTGGGTTTGGGATATGTGCTAATTCATGCATGCAAATATGATTGTGCTCTTTTTTGGAAGGAGAATGCGAACCTGGAGAAATGCCCTATATGTGATGAGCCTAGATATAAGCTGAATGATGGTAACGGTAAGAAGATTCCTTATAAAATTTTGCGATACTTTCCCCTGACACCGAGATTGAAGCGCTTATTTTTGTCCCCGAAAATAGCTGTAGATATGAGATGGCACAAGGAGAAGCGAGTGGATGACGAAACATCAAGACATCCGGCTGATGGGGAGGAATGGAAGAACTTTGATCGGCAACATCCTGAGTTTTCCAAGGATCCGCGGAATGTGAGGTTAGGGCTAGCCACCAATGGTTTCAATCCTTTTGGAAATATGAGCACATCGTACAGTATGTGGCCCGTTATCATGATGCCCTATAATCTTCCACCTTGGAAGTGTATGAAAGAGCAATTTTGTATGCTGTCATTGCTTATTCCCGGAAAAATGGCTCCCGGTAAAAAAATAGATGTTTACTTGAGGCCATTAATTGATGAGTTGAAAGAGCTTTGGAAGGATGGCGTGCAAACTTATGATGCCTCTAGTGGAAGTACATTTAGAATGCGTGCTGCTCTCATATGGACCATTAATGACTTTCATGCATATGGTAATATGTCTGGATGGCCAACAAAAGGTTATTTGGCTTGTCCCATTTGTAACGAAGATGCTTCATCAGAATGTTTGAGGAGTAAGATTAGCTATATGGGTGCGAGGCGTTTCTTGCCTGAGAACCACATATGGCGAAAGAGCAAGCTCTTTAATGGTAAAAGTGAGGACAGGTCAAGGCCACGAGAGTTCACGGGAGAAGAGATCTTGGAGCAAATTAGTTCAGGGACATACAAGTCGTTGGGCAAGCATCCAAGCATTAATAAGAAAAGAAAAAGGGGCAAAGATGATGACATGATTTGGGCCAAGAAAAGTATTTTGTTTGATCTCCCTTATTGGAAAACACTCAAGCTGTGTCACAACTTGGATGTCATGCACATAGAAAAGAACATTGCAGAAAATATTGTTGGGACATTACTGGGCGTAGATGGGAAATGCAAGGATACAGAAAAAACACGCATGGATTTGGCAGATATGGGTATACGAAAAGAGTTACACCTAAAAAAGCGGGTGAACGGATCTTATGAGAAGCCTCGAGCATTGTACACATTGTCCCCGCAAGAGAGACAAGGGTTTTGTGATTCTTTAAAATCGATTAAGTTTCCAGATGGCTATGCGGCAAACATCTCTAGCTGTGTAAGTACTCAAGGTGGTAAATTATCGGGTCTGAAAAGTCATGACTATCATATTCTTTTGCAATCCCTTCTTCCAGTTGGAATGCATGGGTACCTCAACAAAGAACTTAATACTGCATTATTTCAGTTAGGCAATTTCTTTGAGCAATTGTGCTCCAAGGCATTAAAAATAGCTGATTTGAAAAAATTAGAGGACCAAATTGTTCTTATTCTTTGCAAGCTTGAGAAGATTTTCTCTCCTGCCTTCTTTGATGTCATGGTTCATCTAGCTATTCACTTGCCTCGCGAGGCTATTCTTGGAGGGCCAGTGCAATATCGATGCTAGACTAGACTGGAAATAACCCGATGAAACTGATCCAATTGAAAGGTAATTGTTTGTAATCGTATAGTAGGAATAGTAATCATGTATATTATTGTACATTTTAAGAATTTTTCTATTAGCATTGAGCTATAATTTATTGTAGGTTACTCGGAGTTCTAAAAGGATTTGTTGCCAACCGAGCTCACCCAGAAGGTTCTATCGCTGAGGCTTATATTTCTAAAGAGAGTACAACATTTTGCTCAATGTACCTTGATGGAATCGAAACAGTGTTTAACAGAGAAGAAAGGAATGATGACGGTGGTGATCGTGGCACGGGGTTAGCAGTGCTCACTCAAAGTGCCCGACCATTTGGGTTAATCCGAAGGGGACCTGATGTGCCGATCAATGAACTCGAGATGGCTGAATGGTTTGTCTTATACAATAGTTCGAAAGTGGATCAATATCGAGAGTATGTTTTTTTAACTTGCTTATTAAGGTTCAGCTATTATATATTTAGTTGTTTTAGACTTATATGTTACTTATACGTTACGGAATGTCGAATAGGGAACACAAGAACTACATACAAGGTGAGAGTGAAGTTGACATCACAAACAGACAACGTAAAAAATTTTCCAAGTGGTTCAAAGATCGCGTAAGCAAAATTAATTAACATGTAGGCACCTTGAGTTATCCTTGTATTTGAAAGTGAAGTAACATATTATGTCACTTTTTTGTTGTAGATGACTCAACATCGAAACCAGCGATCACCGGAAGCTACTGATGAATTATGGTCATTGGCCAACGGTCCTCGTCCGATAGTCAACATATATTCAGGGTGCTTTTATAATGATGTCTGATTCCATACAATCGAACGTGACAACTGCTGTAAAAGCTAGAATAGTGGGTTAGTTGTTGAAGGGGACCACGAAGGGCAACCGATTGACTTCTACGGTTACTTGTGCAAAGTTTGGGAATTAACATATATGTTCGGACAACGAGTCGTCTTGTTCCAATGCGAATGGTTCAACACTGGAAGTAAAAAAAACTTTCTGCATTGATGCGCATTGCACTAGCATTGATACAAGAAGTCGGTGGTACAAAGAAGATTCTTTTGTACTACCGAGTCAAGTGCAGCAAGTATTCTATATTAATGACACTGCAGAGAGACGTGGCAATTGGAAAGTTGTCCAAAGATTCAAGCATCGAGGAATATGGGATGTGCCACAGATGAGTGATTTAGAACCCAATGATGTTCAAGAAACCATTGTTCTCAATCATGCATTCCAACAAGATGAAACCAATGACGTTGAACCAATTTCCATTGAAGAGCCAACCACAATGGATTTGCGCAGATATGATATTGATGCTGAAATTATTCAAGAGGAGGTCATTTTGCAGTGCCGTGGGCGAGATCAAGCCGGGGGGAGTGTCGATGAAGTAATGGAGGAGCCTAGCGATGAAGAAGAAGACATTGATAGTGACAGTGATACATATCTAGATTTAGAGCCATGATATATTTCTCTAATGATCTATCTATAGAAAAGTTGAACATTTTTATCTTACATGCTTCTATTTTTTATGTTAATGAAAATCATCCATTTTTATCTTACATGCTTCTGTTTTTTATGGAGAGTGTGATTTTTTTTTTTGCGTTCTCTTTGTCTATCACTAGCAGGTTTGTCTTATGGCCTAAAGTATTTAAGTATTTTAGCAGGTTCATCATCAAAACGCGTGCGGGGTAAGACAGTTGGGAAAGGAATTGATAAGCTCATTGCCCAGAATGGCGGAGAAAAGCTCTCTATTCCAGTACTTGATGAGTGGAATGCTTTATGTAGTATTAATGCCCCAAAGGTAGCCAATCTGTTGGGGGTGTATATTAGGAGAATGTGTCCAATTAAGGGCATACTGATGTGGCGGCATGTAGACGAGGTACTCAATCTGCTATCATACAATCTATCCTTGTAATTATTTATTGCACAATATTTTTTTAGGTACTTGTAATAGTTGCATTGATCATACTACATAATGATTTTACTTATGTTTTTAGGACAAGTTCAACATCTCGGATGATTATCATGGCAATCTAGTAGCTCAGCAACTGTCCACAGAAAATGCTACAATATTCACAGAAATTGGAGGCACAATATGAAATTGCATTACAAGCATCTTAAGAACGTCTTACATGTGGACCCTTATAGTCATCCATACGAACATGTGACTCAAGAGGATTGGCACCACTTAATTGACGATGTGTGGAAAAGCAAAGAACACAAGGTAACTTACATATTTAGTGCTTTAGAGTTTATAAGTAAAATATTTGATCATAAAGTTTTCTTTAGATTTTTAATTTGTTTTTTTTTGAAGGTGAGATCAAAAGCTGGCAAAAAGAATAGGAAAAAGCTTGAGTACAATTATTGTTCAGGATCTCGGTCATTTGTTGCAACAATGACTATACAGGTAATATGTTTTATTCTAGTTTGCTGCAAGTATATTTTTGGAATCCTTTTATGCAAGTAGATCTGTCAGTTATTTTAGTTTTCTTATTAAATAGTGGTTATATGCTAATCTAAATTATACTTTGCAGCCGGAGTTTAATGGTTCTGAAAATCTTGAATTTTCAGAATTCTATAAGAAAACGCACACCAAGAAGAACATAGAGTGGATTGATGCTATTTGCACCGTGAAACATGTAGGTATCTAAAATCTCAATAATCATTTAAATCAGTTTCTACTTTTGCAAGGTTATATACATTTAATTCTGTTGTTACCTTTGCATTGACAGTCAAAACTGTTAAGCTTGCGAGAAGAATTTTTCCAGTCCGGTGTGCAATTAACATCAGAGGAGATGTCTAGGCAGACACTTGGAAAAAGGAAGAGATACATTCTTGGATTTGGGGATGGGCCGAAGCCCTCTTCATCTTCTTCCACACCTAGTCGTGTGTCACAAGACCATGTTGGGGAGTTGCAGAAACTTAAAGCTGAGATGGAGGAGATGAAGATGGAGCGTGAGATAGAGCGTGAGGAGCTGCGGAGGCAATTGGAGCAGGAGAGGAGAGAGCGTGAGGAGGAAAAGAAAGAGCGATAGGAAGAACAAAAGCAAATTGCACATCTTACAAGTTTGGTGACATAGTTCTTAAAGGGAAAGACTCAAACGCACAAGTCATCTATCCATCATGATGGGGCCATGTATTCAACTGGTGGTACAAATACTCGTTGGTATGTATTCTCATTTATATTACATAGGTTATTTAGAGATTTGGACCAAATTAAACGAAATGTCATTGTGAACTTATACTTGAATTTTAGTTTATTATTATTCACATGTGGTTATTGATTGTGTATTCTTTTTTTCTTTCTCAGATATATGGTGGAGTTATGAGCATGTGAAATCTAGTTTCTGGTACATTAATAGCTTTTGTTCAGATGATCATGGTGGATTTGTCTACAAGCAAAATCTAGTTTTTGGTATAAGAATATTTTTGTCTACATGATGGTTGTTTGGATGAATAGCAACATCAGATATTTTGGGATTTTTAATTTATATTTTGATGTGTTTGGTGATGATTATCACCTTAACATATGGTATGGATGAAACATTTTGATGTATGGTTAATAGGTATGCTTGACTTTAGACTTATAGATGATGATATTTATAATGAATGATTATGGATTCTCCAACATTGTGTATACTTCTATTTGGATGAGCAAATGTATTGTGCAATATGGATATTGGATAGGCTGTGTTGTTTGTACAGAATTTGGAATGAGCCCAAAAATAAATATTAAGCTTATAATTTGAATTGTTAATTAAATACAGGTTAATACTTTCTGCCACAAAAAAATGTTTGTTGCTAATGCATTCCAATATATTCTGCAATCAAACTATTGGTGGGGGAAGATAGAAGGAGGGATTATATTCATCGATAAAAACGAAGCTTTATCAATGATTTTCGATAGATAAATCACCCTAAAAAAACAAGTGAAGTACGGACAGAAGGAATAGAATACGCTCTTTGAAGGACAGAAAGTCAAGTTTTGAATGACTTTCTAGTCAGATCGTTCCTGCGTTTCGGATATTCAGTCTCATTCGAAGCTTTAGACAAGGGTGCTATTGAGATATTGGGCCCTTATGGTATCTCGTACACATTCCGACGATTGGCCGAGCGAATAAGTCAACTTCAAAGTGGATCTGTTGTGCGAAGAGTGCGTTATGAACCGTGGCCGCCTGCCTGCTTTGGTTGGTGGTGGCGGCTCCTCCGTTGTGGGTAGGAGAGGGCTCGTAATGATCTTCTCAAAGATCACAAGGTGCTGAAGTGGCTGGAGGGGGAGGGGGGGATCCGTAGGTTTTTGTGAAAGGGATGCTCTTATCATGCATGTTATTGCTGATATGATAAGAACATTCAGTGACCATTTTTTTGGTAGCGAAAGACAAACCTTCCACGACCAACTATTTAGTCGGCGTTGAAATTAGCGACAACAGATTTGGTCGCTGATAATTTTCTTCGGCAACCAAACGTTGGTCGTGGTTGGTGTACCTTAGGTGACCACACAATATTGGTCACTAAAACCTTTCAGTGACTAGGGTTCGGCGACGAAGGGTATGCTAGTCGCGAAAAGATTTCGGCGATCAAATATGGTTATTCGGCGACTAGAATCTTAGTCGCTAAAAGTGTATTTTCTTGTAGTGAATGCTTAGTTTGGAATATTTATTAGTTTTCTTAAATGATGCATTGATATAAATGAAAAACTTATACTTGATTCGTTAAGGTAGAGTAAAATTTGTTTGCTGAGCCGTGTCGCTCATATATCTCTATTTTTTTCTCTCTAGACAAATAAGCTCGATAGGAACGAAGGATGATCCAGCTTTGGAGTTCGCGCTAGCAAACTTGGTGATTTTATAGAAGAATTTTAGTATTTTTAAATTGACCATGAATTTATGGTTAACAATTTTTTAAACATTGAGGATTATGTGTTTGGTATTTTTGTTTGGATTTAAACACTTTAGTATTTGTTGCATTTAATAGATAATAAAGTTAGAATTTTATTTATCATATTTTGTCTAAGATTGATTTGAAAACTAAATGTAATATTGGCTTCGTGTTATCTTGGGTTGTACCCCTAGGTAGCACGGCCATGTTATGCTTCGGATTTGGGTCATGACAAGGAAAGCAAGAGGAAGACAGGGATTTCTAGCCTCGTGGCAACTGTGGAGAAGGGAGGATGGAGGTTAAGGGTACAGAATGGAGCATAGGAAGAGTTGGAGAAGTTTGGCAGGAAGTGCTTGTTTGTCCATGGAAGTAGGATTAGTTTTAATTTTGTAGCCGCTGCTGGATGTACTGAAGTTCCAAAAACCACTTGGGTACTCTTGCTTTTATTGGATATACTTGGTAGCCTTTCACTCTTCATAACTTCTTCGTTTTTTTGAAAAAAAATCTAGTTCCAAGAAATTGAATGAAAGAGAGATATGGTAAGAAATTTAGGTTTCTTTTGGCATGAAAAAAGATGGGAAAAACCCTAGTTGGATCATTAAGATGATCATAAACTGCAAAGAGTTAGTTAATTTTGACCGAGGAGCTTATAATCAGACCACCTTTATTGGATGAAAGGTCTTAAATTTTTGCAATTGGATGCTTCCAGAGTATCATGTGTAAATCTTTATTCAGTTCTTTCGGCAACACTAGTAGTGTAAAGCAAGGGAGAAGACAAAATCATACTTGCAGATAAAAATGAAATGCATGGAATCACTGAAAACAAGAGTTTGAGAAATATTACTAGAGCGTATCCAGCTTTGGAGTAGTTTACTCGACCGTGTTGATTATAATAGTAGAGATACAGACTGCACCAATGTCTTGATGTGAGGGTTACAAACAAGAGGATACGAGCTTACCCAAATAAGTACTAGAAATATACAATTATGTGTGAAATGTTTAAGGTGCCATGTTAGAATGGAATCCAGAGTTTCAGAGAAATCTAATGCTGTCATTGAGTGGAGACCAGAGAATTCAGGGTAAAAATGTTTTAGCACCAACCTGCATGCATATTTCACTCACCTCTAACTGTGAAGGCTGTAATGTAATCCATCTATGATCAAATATAGCATCCTAGCAAGAGAAGGCAAGCTTTATCGTTTCAAATTGGTCTCAACTATAGGTTATTTTTGATTTTGCAGAGATCAAACTTGCCAACCAATGCCATAAAGCCAACTAGCCGCCACTACAAGAACATATGGCATTGCTGACGCAAAAAAGTATGGCGAGTAAGCTTTCCGACGCTTTCTCAAATCACCACAAAAGTGTTCGTAATGCAGCCATAGAAAAATAATTTTACGACGCATTTAATTCGCATCGTGAGTTATAATCTATTTGCTGCATGCTCTCTTGTTTTCTTCTTTTCTTTTTTCTTTTTTTTAATGGTGGACTGGGAGGTTAGGTTTCATCACCAAAGATAAGCAGCATCTGTAAGCCAATTCGCTAGGTGATTCCCTTCTCAAAGAATATGCAAAGATCAACAATGGGCAACGAAACCATGTATCAAACGTATATCCTTGTGTAAGAGGTTATGCCTTGGATTGTCTGCAGTTGCTTGCAATATCCAAGAGATGGTCATCATTGAGCCCACCATGGGCCAATTTGCAGTGGCTTTGACAGTGTGGAAGGCCACCCAAGTCCCTTCCCATAGCTCGAAGCTGCGATTCGAGAACGATGAACATGGTTGATTAATTTACAGCCCCTAGCAAAGATATCTCTCCTTCTGTTATGAATGTGCAGCCTGAACATGCTATCCATAAAATAGGGTTGCTGTAATTTTGTATCCGAAATATCCATTGATGCTTGTACGAAAGCATATACATATTATGCAGTTTATTGTTGCGTATTTGCTGCTAGCCCTTGGCAGAACACCACTTTTTCAAAAATGAGGCTTTAAAATATTCAGAATTCAGGGGAAAAAAAGTAAAAATTCTACCAAAAATTTGAAAAAAACGCAAAAATATGAAAAATCAGAGGTTTCACAGTTCTAAGAGAAGGCCGATGTGACTGCTCTATCATGCTTGAATTAGGAAGGCAACAAAACAGCTACCTGTAATAACTCCATAACTTACGTGAAATTGTAGGGCTATGATATCACATAAAAGACTGATCTCAGATTCTTGTTTTCTTTTATTTTTTTGTACATGCATAATTAATTACACCATTTTTTGCGTTGTTTAAGGAGAACTAAGGTTTACAGGTTTAACTCAACCCCCCCAAAAAAAAAGATTCACGGGAATATTGTTTCCTAATACCTTGATCTTTTGCAAATAGAGATGTTCGCAGCACCTCTGACATGCTAAAATTCTCAAGCAGTAGATGCAAATTCCCAGCTAGGCCATTTGAAGCAGAAGGCTGATAAATCCAAGGTTGAAATTTGAAGCATGCCAATCATAATTTTTTGTTAGCATGTGATATCTCCCGGGTGAGTTTTCTTATCTTTTAACTTCAAAAATCCCTGAATCACCAGCTGCTGCTGGCAACATCTCATTCACATTTTTGAGCTCGTACAATCTCCCAGGATGGAATATTTGCTTGATCTAGAGCAGCAGAAGATCCATCGCTGCACATCTTGCAATTTACAATCGCAACCATGTACCTCTCATGCTCAAGGGTATAAAGGTACATTGCTTGTTCATCCTGATATTTGTCAACATAAGACAGAAATGAGTCTTAAAAATGGACTTGACCATGATAAATTGTGCAATGACTGCTAAGTGTTAATTTTTTTTTTTTTCCTAAACTTAGATGACAGTTAAAAACTTAATGCTACAGAGATCTGGATATTAGTATATTTCCTGATTATTCTTTTTCTTCCTTATATTGAGACATTTTTAATCTTTCAAGTTGATTTAAAACCTACTGGTTAATTTTCATGACATCCATTGATTTGGCAGCAAGTTGTAATCAGAAATTTCATTGTAAGTTAACAGGACTTTTACCTCAGGCAGCGCAACAAATTCATCGGCAGATATCTGCAGCAACTCTGCAGAAGTTTGGCCTGTACACCATGCAAAAATCTTCCCGCTTTCATCTACAAGGGTGACTTTCAACAAAAAGCTTTGCACATACTCATTGTTGCAGCTACAACAGCAAAAGCTACATTCGACTAACTCATCTGATCTCTCATTTACTAAACGACCACAAGCAACATGAGATTTCCTTGAACATACATTATGATGTTCAATTCGGTCAAGATGAACACGACATATCTGTCCATATAAGACCAGTGAACAACATTCAGGTCCAAATTCAAAAAGCATAAGCTTTGATTAGCCAGAGAAGCACAAACATATTACCAGTGTAGAAAGCGAAATTGATAAAATAGCTTCTTTGTTGAAATTGAAAAACTATATTTCAAAATCTGGTTTGAAACTTGTTTTATTATTACTTCTTAATCCAACTAATTAAGGTAAATAGTTACTTCCCAGGCTCTTGAGATCATTATTTTGTTTTTCTTCCTTTACAAATTCAAAGGCTTATAGATTGGCAGGTCAGCTTTAGTCTGTTGAAACTTATTTGAGGATTTTCGAACGTTAGGTTGAATGTTTGAGTAACTTTTTCGAGTTAGAACCATTGTGAATTTATTTCTTTTGGTTTTTGGTTTGTTTTTGGACATGTTAAATTATTATAGTTACAGATTTAGTCATCTCTGGTTTATACTACTACCTGTGTATGTATTTATCATGTTATTAGGTTAACTATGACTGAGTTGGATGCTTCCATGCTTGTATGGCGGTGCTCTGTGTGCAGAGGTTGCATTGTATCTACCCTGTTCTTTTGGGTCAGAAGCATGATAACAAAAGTATTATGCGGGGACAATGCAAGCATGTTTAGTCCTACATCAGGCATGCACTGTGAAGGCAGTGGGTAAAGTAATGCCAAGGACCATAAATTACAAACTTCTGGCTAGCCCTTTTTGGTTGAGGTCTGGGGTTCTTGCAAAAAAAATAAGATACAAAATACAAAGTAAAACTTAACTATAGAAATCAAGTTGTTTAGGTCTGCAAAAAATTTGATTTTCTGTCCTTTATATTATATAATCATTTAGATTTGTATACTTTATCCATAATTTTGGTGTCTCTTCATATGTTGCCAATCTTTAAGCTAGATGTTGAAAAAGTAGATTATTCTAGAGTCTTTCAATTTTTTCTAGAAGTTTCTATTAATCATGTAAGTTTGTACTTTCATTAACATTACAATTTTACAATTTTTGAAGTTTAATGGAAGGTTTCTCTTTAAGTAGGTCATCTTCAACCAACACATGTATAGATGACAGATAATATTTTGCACAAAAAATGATTCTTTGTAGCATAGGATGGATGAAGAAGACTAGAATAGCACATATCATATAACATCTAAATAAACTAAGTGGAAATACGGCACCAGCTTTGTAAGATGCAACGAGCAAGATAAGGTGATGTCTATTAATGAGTCTCTAGTCTCCAGATAACATACGTTAGATGACCCCTATGTAGGTAATGTGTATATGCATAAATTAAGTTGACATAAAAGTTCAAAATGTCACTTGGTGTAAAATTTAGACAAACATAGAACAAACACGAAGAAAAACTATAATACGGTTCACCAGAGCCAAATAAAAACAAATAGATAATACACAGTTGAAGAGGCAAAAAGATATGCACAATATAACCAAACTGTGTCATGAAAAGCTTTCACAAAAATACTAAAATGACAAAATCTTTAAAGGAATCCTTACATGTGTGGTATTTATCTTATTGGAGATATTAGATATATAAGACAACTTGTGGAGGCATGATGAGTTCAATAAAGCTGGCAAGGAGCTTATATTAACCAAAGATGCCCCTTCATCCTTCTCAAACCATGACACTTCAAGCCTGCAAAGTAACACAATCCAACCTCATGGTAACACAACAAATATATTTTGAACAAAAAAGTGGCTGCAATATCACTAATACCACACTATCCTTGTGATCACATTTGGTCGTTGGTATGAAGGCTTGAGATAAACCTCACGGTTTGGAGCATGTAACAAGTAAATATAATGGCAACCAACGACAATGTGAACACACATAATGATGAAATGATAACAAAGAGATAGACTGCTCACTGTTCTCTTGTAGTCATCGAACACGTCAAGCCTGATATGTATATGGTGTGACCAAGTCCCAAGTTTCCTAAAGACCTGAAAAATAACAAGTTACACATTTTATTGTATGCAATAAAATAAAAGCAATGGCAAGTTAACAACATTAGCTTACGTTAAGAGGCAAACTGCTAATATATAATATGGACACAAGATTTATTCTTATATCATGGTACATGCTCCTATATTTTAGGCATGCATATAATGTTGAAATAGATATTGGTTAAGGCAAGGTTGGCAATCTCGGTACCGGATACCGTATCGGCACCTTATCGATTCAGTACGGTATGGTGCGGTATGTGATGGTATACTTCTGTGCTGAAATAGCGCTCTAACATTTTTCTTAATTTTCATCTTGGTACGGACCAATATCACCTCGGTATGGGGCGATATATCTCAGGGGCGATACATCTCATGCTAGGCGATATAAGGCTTGTACCGACTTAAAGGTGTGTTTCGTACTAGTTTTCTTCTGGTACAGTACGCCTACCGTACCGGGCAGTACGACAGACCTTGGGTTGAGGTGCTCTTCATGTGTAACCATAACATGGTGAAGCTTCTACATGTCCATACAAACACACACATATACATGTATACATATACATATATATATAATGCACGCACGCATGCATGCATGCATGTATATTTATATGTATGTATGTATGTATATATGCATGTGCATTGCATGTCCAAATATGCATTTTCATAAGCAAGTTTACAGCCATTGATGAAACATGCTAAATCCTACCACAGGGCATCCAGAATTAAATTTTAAAAAAAAATTGCTCCATGGGGATCCCGATGCAGGAAGGCTCAGATGTTGTCCGTAAGTAAGATGCATATGTTCTCGAAGAGAAACAGGTAAAAGAAACTTATGTAAGACAGTCTATGGAAGAGGACCTGTCAGGGTTTAGGAGAGGGACTAAAACTACTAGGTTGCTGGCACTTTGAATTCAGACCTAAGTTTCCATCAAAATTGTCCTATGAATATCAAACTTTCAACACAAAACTGATAGTGGATGTTGGTGAACCTAAAGCATTCGAATCTAGGGTTTGATTAGGGAATCAGAGGATTTTGTGTCATTTAGATTGAATTGAAAGATTTGTTGTCTATTCAGGTCACATCTGATTTTCCATATCAATTGAACTACCAAGACGAGATTTCTGTAGAGGAATCAATTTAAAAGAATCCGTCCTGAAGTTCTGTGAGATAGGTACTGACAAAAGAAACATAATTAGGGATATCTGTCACGTAACAAATTTATGCAAGCAAGATTTCATGGCAAATCAGTTAAGCATTAATAGAAATAGAATTGAGATTTGCCAATCAACAAGAAAGCAAAAGGGGAAATATTAAAAACAAAAAAAGAACAACAAGAAGAAAACACAGAAAATAACAAGAAAGATTCAAGGGATAGGGAGAGGATAGAACCGGACTCACTCCGGCAACCAAAGAATCACAGCTAGGGGCTGGCTTCACACTAGATCTATGCCTCATGCAGGGTAACAGCTTCAACAACCATTAGGTTTTTCCAGAACTCTTCTCAATTATCCAAACATCATGTTCATACAGCACTTAAGATGCTATAAACAGAAAACTCTAAACTTCACTTCAAAATCACATAACCACCACCAGGTCAAGGTTACTATAGCGTGTAGTGTCGCAAACCATACAGCGACACAGCAAGTCGGCCCATCAAGCTATCTAATAAAATCTGGAATCTTTTAATCTCAGCCATCAATTCCACATAACCCACTAAAAACTTAAAAGAATCAGAAATAAAAAGAAATTATAGCAAATTAACAACTGAATGACAATTAAAGTCAAGTCTCAGAAAAATCCTAGTCTTGCAACCGTTTGGTGCAGCATGATGTCATCATGGTCTCTGACAGAAACACCAGCCAATTATGGAGCATAGTAATAAACAAATATGAATGGTTAGTTCATAGTTTAAATCAAGATTCATTCTTAGTTTTGTAGGTATTTGATAATAATCCCATTTATATGTTTCATTTCCTTGCTTTAAACCACAAATAAAATCAAAACTTGGTTAGTTAAGTTTATCCAAGCACTAGGCTTCCAATTTTTTAAAGTTTATTCCAATCACCCTCATGGCACGCTATTTTCAGGCCTTATATGTAGGAGTGGGAGTCAAAGGAAGGAACTATATAAAAGACGTGATAAATAATGCAAAAGAAGAAATTTTGAGCAGACTGATCACGATGAAAAAGTTATATCTTAGCCAGTAAGTTCACCAAGATCTGATAAAGTGGAGCTTCGCCACAATTTTTCCTGTTATATCTTCAATTGTCACAGAGAAAATGACTTCTGAAGCATTGACTTGTCTAGTAAGTTTCATGATAACGCCATATAGGCTGATTCCACTCATTTTGTCATGAAGATCAATCACATATGTCTGCAAGAAATAAAACATGACATCAGTGCAACAATGAGTTTTATAATACCAACCAAGATATTCCAGACATGACTGACAGGCATAATGAATAAAATCTGTGCTCTTAATAGTTCTACATCCATTAGAAATACACAAGAGAGGAAGATGGAAATGAGTAAAAATTACAATTACTGCCATGTAGACAGGAATATGAACGGAAAGCTTGAGATAAATTTGGATCATTATCGCCATTTTGGAAGAAAAAAAAGTGTTGAAATTTGGATCATTATCACCATTTTGAAAAGGTGAAAAGTGTCTCATGTGAAAACAATATGAGTAATAACAGTTTACAGACTCTACAATCTTAAGGTGACAAAAGGAGACAAAAAATGTTGGGCATGATGCAGCACCTGTCGATAGAATTGACTGGTCAAAAGATAGTTGACAACAGTTTTGAAAAATGAAGGTGATTCCACTAATAAGAAACATAAGGTATGAGAGAATGGAATGTATGTCTCTGCAGTAACCTAATGGAAACATTGAACTGCTCATGTTCTATAGTCACAAAACAAAAGATTGTTCCAACTTCTTCAGCTTCATCAAGGAGTCATAACAACCTAGTGGTACTCTTCATTGGCTAATAAAGCGCACCCCCCCCCCCCCCCCCCCCCCCCCCGTGCGCCACCTCACCAAAGCAATATGACGAAGTATCACAAACTACTAATTTGTGATCCATATCTTACATAACACATTCTACATTACAAGCTCCACATTCCTTCCATGCACGGTTTCCTTCTTAAGTTCCCTGTCTTCGAATTTATCTAAGAATATCGTATTTGAGACAAACCGCAACTGAACAAATGTCCTCCAAATTCTTAAATTCCCCCTTTTATTTTACCTGAAACTTGTAAAATCAGATCAGGATGATCTGATGGATAGATGTCTGATGCACGGTTTCCATCTTGCGAATGGCTGATTCAAATTCCTATCATGGTATTTATGATAGACAAAGTTGCCATTTCCCGCCTTTCTTTCTCTCTCAAAAGGGGGCAAGCCCAAGTACATATTGAGACATTAAGTCCATGGGCATCAACCCTAACAAGGACTATAATTTGGGAGTGAAACTGGTGAACCAAATTGGAGGGGTTAGAATCATCTGCCCCTTGGAGGATCAATGAGTCAGCAGCTTGTAACCTTCACATTCTAGTCTTATGGTTGAAATTTGAAAATCAGCTGGTTACCTTCAATTTTTCATGTTGATTTGAAGGCCATTTTCAGTTCACTTTGCATAAATCTGATTTACAGGCACATGACTGGAGTATGCAGCATGGAAATAGAACGACTAGACTAAAATATTCAGTACCCATATTTCCATAATATAGATGACTTTGAAACTTCTCCTTTTCATCCTTTGATTGTTGCGTTCGTATCTCTGTTTCTGCAAACTAG
Source organism: Phoenix dactylifera (assembly GCF_051530095.1). Taxonomy (NCBI): domain Eukaryota; kingdom Viridiplantae; phylum Streptophyta; class Magnoliopsida; order Arecales; family Arecaceae; genus Phoenix; species Phoenix dactylifera. The sequence goes on from NC_143191.1 coordinate 54,469,587, forward strand.
CCAAGGAGAATGTCACTGATATCCTCAAAGCCATTGTCCTCCCAACTAGTATTAGAGTATCAAGGTTGGCTCTGACAATTTGAGAATCAAGATTGGCTCTAGCAATTTCACCACCATGCATCTTTGGAGGGTGATTATGTCGAGTTGCAAAAGCCTGTTATGTCAAGGACCTTTAGAGGAAATTTTGATATGTTATGATAGTATACAGTAATTAACCCTTCAATTTATGCTGTACCAATCTCAATCAACTGTTATATTTTCCTGCTAAACCTAACAGCAGGGGTTGTGCATTATTTGCAAGCATTTACAAGATAAGCAACATATAGATTACAACAATAGGTCGATACAGTGTTTTGAAAGGCACCCCTAGGGGCAAGGTGCAGGCGAAGCACATCACAAGCGCCTTGCTTTGCT